>NC_092710.1:78535725-78605967 GCF_047496885.1 Scyliorhinus torazame | reverse complement strand
ACTACACCCCCTCACCCTGCCTCCCAGTCCCACTACACCCCTCACTCACCCTGCCTCCCAGTCCAACTACACCCCCTCACCCCTGCCTCCCAGTCACACACTACTCCCTCACCTCACCCTGCCTCCCAGTCCCACTACACCCTCCACCCTGCCTCCCAGTCCCACTACACCCCTCACCCTGCCTCCCAGTCCCCACTACACCCCTCACTCACCCTGCCTCCCAGTCCCACTACACCCCTCACCCTGCCTCCCAGGCCCACTACACCCCTCACCATGCCTCCCAGTCCCCACTACAACCCCTCACCCTGCCTCCCTGTCCCACTACATCCCTCACCCCTGCCTCCCTGTCCCACTACACCCCCTCACTCACCCTGCCTCCCAGTCCCACTACACCCCTCACCCTGCCTCCCGGTCCCACTACACCCCCTCACCCTGCCTCCCAGTCACACTACACCCCTAACCCTGCCTCCCAGTCCCACTACACCCTCACCCTGCCTCCCAGTCCCACTACACCCCTCACCCTGCCTCCCAGTCCCCACTACACCCCTCACTCACCCTGCCTCCCAGTCCCACTGCAACCCCTCACTCACCCTGCCTCCCAGCCCCACTACACCCCTCACCCTGCCTCCAGTCCCCACTACACCCCTCACCCCTGCCTTCCCAGTCCCACTACACCCCTCACCCTGCCTCCCTGTCCCACTACACCCCTCACCCTGCCTCCCTGTCCCACTACACCCCTCACTCACCCTGCCTCCCAGTCCCACTACACCCCTCACCCTGCCGCCCAATCCCACTACACCCCTCACCCTGCCTCCCGGTCCCACTACACCCCTCACCCTGCCTCCCGGTCCCACTACACCCCTCACCCTGCCTCCCAGTCCCAATACAGCCCTCACCCTGCCGCCCAGTCCACTAACACCCCTCACCCTGCCTCCCGGTCCCACTACACCCCTCACTCACCCTGCCGCCCAGACCCACTACACCCCTCACTCACCCTGCCCTCCCTGTCCCACTGCACCCCTCACTCACCCTATCTCCCAGTCCCCACTACACCCTCACCCTGCCTCTCGGTCCCACTGCACCCCTCACTCACCCTGCCTCCCAGTCCCACTACACCCCTCACTCACCCTGCCTTCCCGGTCCCACTACACCCTCACTCACCCTGCCTCCCTGCCCCACTACACCCCTCACCCCGGCCTCCCAGTCCCACTACACCCCTCACACACCCTACCTCCCTGTCCCACTACACCCCTCACTCGCCCCTGCCTCCCAGTCCCACTACACCACCCCCCCCTCACCCTGCCTCCCATCCCACTACACCCCCTCACCCTGCCTCCGCAGTCCCACTACACCCCTCACTCACTCTGCCTCCCAGTCCCCATTGCACCCGTCACTCACCCTGTCTCCCAGTCCCACTACACCCCTCACCCTGCCTCCCAGTCCCACTACACCCCTCACTCACCCTGCCTCCCAGGCCCACTACACCCCTCGCTCACCCTGCCTCCCAGTCCCACTACACCCCTCACTCACCCTGCCTCCCAGTCCCACTACACCCCTCACCCTGCCTCCCAGTCCCACTACACCCCTCACCCTGCCTCCCAGTCCCACTACACCCCTCACCCTGCCTCCCAGTCCCACTACACCCCTCACCCTGCCTCCCAGTCCCACTACACCACTCACCCTGCCTCCCAGTCCCACTACACCCCCTCACCCTGCCTCCCAGTCCCACTACATCCCTCACCCTGCCTCCCAGTCCCCACTACACCACTCACCCTGCCTCCCAGTCCCACTACACCCCTCACTCACCCTGCCTCCCAGTCCCACTACACCCCTTACCCTGCCTCCCAGTCCCACTACACCCCTCACTCACCCTGCCTCCCAGTCCCACTACACCCCTCACCCTGCCTCCCAGTCCCACTACACCCCTCACCCTGCCTCCCCAGTCCCACTACACCCCTCACCCTGCCTCCCGGTCCCACCACACACCCCTCACCCTGCCTCCCTGTCCCACTACACCCCTCACTCACCCTGCCTCCCAGTCCCACTACAACCCCTCACTACACCCTGCCTCCCAGTCACACTACACCCCCTCACCCTGCCTCCCAGTCCCACTACACCCCTCACCCTGCCTCCCGTCCCCACTACACCCCTCACTCACCCTGCCTCCCAGTCCCACTACACCCCTCACCCTGCCTCCCAGTCCCACTACACCCCTCACCCTGCCTCCCAGTCCCACTACACCCCTCACCCTGCCTCCCAGTCCCACTACACCCATCACCCTGCCGCCCAGTCCCACTACACCCCACACCCTGCCTCCCAGTCCCCACTACACCCCTCACCCTGCCTCCCAGTCCCACTACACCCCTCACTTCACCCTGCCTCCCAGTCCCACTACACCCCTCACCCTGCCTCCCAGTCCCACTACACCCCTCACCCGGCCTCCCAGTCCCACTACACCCCTCACTCACCCTGCCTCCCAGTCCCACTACACCCCTCACCCCCCGGCCTCCCAGTCCCACTACAACCCCTCACTCACCCTGCCTCCCAGTCCCACTACACCCCTCACACGGCCTCCCAGTCCCACTACACCCCTCACTCACCCCTGCCTCCCAGTCCCACTACACCCCTCGCTCACCCTGCCTCCCAGTCCCACTACACCCCTCACCCTGCCTCCAGTCCCACTACACCCCTCACCCTGCCTCCCGGTCCCACTACACCCCCTCACTCACCCTGCCTCCCAGTCCCACTACACCCCTCACCCTGCCTCCCAGTCCCACTACACCCCTCACCCTGCCTCCCAGTCCCCACTACACCCCTCACCCTGCCTCCCAGTCCCACTACACCCTTCACCCTGCCTCCCAGTCCCACTACACCCCTCACCCTGCCTCCCAGTCCCACTACACCCCTCACCCTGCCTCCCAGTCCCACTACACCCCTCACCCTGCCTACCCAGTCCCACTACACCCCTCACTCACCCTGCCTCCCAGTCCAACTACACCCCTCACCCTGCCTCCCAGTCACACTACTCCCCCTCACTCACCCTGCCTCCCAGTCCCACTACACCCCTCACCCTGCCTCCCAGTCCCACTACACCCCTCACCCTGCCTCCCAGTCCCACTACACCCCTCACCCTGCCTCGCTGTCCCACTACATCCCTCACCCTGCCTCCCTGTCCCACTACACCCCTCACTCACCCTGCCTCCCAGTCCCACTACACCCCTCACCCTGCCTCCCGGTCCCACTACACCCCTCACCCTGCCTCCCAGTCACACTACACCCCTAACCCTGCCTCCCAGTCCCACTACACCCCTCACCCTGCCTCCCAGTCCCACTACACCCCTCACCCTGCCTCCCAGTCCCCACTACACCCCTCACTCACCCTGCCTCCCAGTCCCACTGCACCCCTCACTCACCCTGCCTCCCAGCCCCACTACACCCCTCACCCTGCCTCCCAGTCCCACTACACCCCTCACCCTGCTTCCCAGTCCACTACACCCCTCACCCTGCCTCCCTGTCCCACTACACCCCCTCACCCTGCTCCCTGTCCCACTACACCCCCTCACTCACCCTGCCTCCCAGTCCCACTACACCCCTCACCCTGCCGCACAATCCCACTACACCCCTCACCCTGCCTCCCCGGTCCCACTACACCCCTCACCCTGCCTCCCGGTCCCACTACACCCCTCACCCTGCCGCCCAGTCCCACTACACCCCTCACCCTGCCTCCCGGTCCCACTACACCCCTCACTCACCCTGCCGCCCAGACCCACTACTCCCCTCACTCACCCTGCCTCCCTGTCCCACTGCACCCCTCACTCACCCTATCTCCCAGTCCCACTACACCCCTCACCCTGCCTCTCGGTCCCACTGCACCCCTCACTCACCCTGCCTCCCAGTCCCACTACACCCCTCACCCGGCCTCCCAGTCCCACTACACCCCTCACACACCCTACCTCCCTGTCCCACTACACCCCTCACTCGCCCTGCCTCCCAGTCCCCACTACACCACCCCCCCTCACCCTGCCTCCCATCCCACTACACCCCTCACCCTGCCTCCCAGTCCCACTACACCCCTCACTCACTCTGCCTCCCAGTCCCCATTGCACCCGTCACTCACCCTGTCTCCCAGTCCCACTACACCCCTCACCCTGCCTCCCAGTCCCACTACACCCCTCACTCACCCTGCCTCCCAGGCCCACTACACCCCTCGCTCACCCTGCCTCCCAGTCCCACTACACCCCTCACTCACCCTGCCTCCCAGTCCCACTACACCCCTCACCCTGCCTCCCAGTCCCACTACACCCCTCACCCTGCCTCCCAGTCCCACTACACCCCTCACCCTGCCTCCCAGTCCCACTACACCACTCACCCTGCCTCCCAGTCCCACTACACCCCTCACCCTGCCTCCCAGTCCCACTACATCCCTCACCCTGCCTCCCAGTCCCACTACACCACTCACCCTGCCTCCCAGTCCCACTACACCCCTCACTCACCCTGCCTCCCAGTCCCACTACACCCCTTACCCTGCCTCCCAGTCCCACTACACCCCTCACTCACCCTGCCTCCCAGTCCCACTACACCCCTCACCCTGCCTCCCAGTCCCACTACACCCCTCACCCTGCCTCCCAGTCCCACTACACCCCTCACCCTGCCTCCCGGTCCCACCACACCCCTCACCCTGCCTCCCTGTCCCACTACACCCCCTCACTCACCCTGCCTCCCAGTCCCACTACACCCCTCACTCACCCTGCCTCCCAGTCACACTACACCCCTTACTCACCCTGCCTCCCAGTCCCACGACACCCCTCGCCCTGCCTCCCAGTCCCACTACACCCCTCACCCCTGCCTCCCAGTCCCACTACACCCATCACCCTGCCGCCCAGTCCCACTACACCCCTCACCCTGCCTCCCAGTCCCACTACACCCCTCACCCTGCCTCCCAGTCCCACAACACCCCTCACTCACCCTGCCTCCCAGTCCCACTACACCCCTCACCCTGCCTCCCATGTCCCACTACACCCCTCACCCTGCCTCCCAGTCCCACTACACCCCTCACCCGGCCTCCCAGTCCCACTACACCCCTCACTCACCCTGCCTCCCAGTCCCACTACACCCCTCACCCGGCCTCCCAGTCCCACTACACCCCTCACTCACCCTGCCTCCCAGTCCCACTACACCCCTTACACGGCCTCCCAGTCCCACTACACCCCTCACTCACCCTGCCTCCCAGTCCCACTACACCCCTCGCTCACCCTGCCTCCCAGTCCCACTACACCCCTCACCCTGCCTCCCAGTCCCACTACACCCCTCACCCTGCCTCCCGGTCCCACTACACCCCTCACTCACCCTGCCTCCCAGTCCCACTACACCCCTCACCCTGCCTCCCAGTCCCACTACACCCCTCACCCTGCCTCCCACTCCCACTACACCCTTCACCCTGCCTCCCAGTCCAACTATACCCCTCACCCTGCCTCCCAGTCCCACTACACCCCTCACCCTGCCTCCCAGTCCCACTACACCCCTCACCCTGCCTCCCAGTCCCACTACACCCCTCACTCACCCTGCCTCCCAGTCCAACTACACCCCTCACTCACCCTGCCTCCCATGCACACTACTCCCCTCACCCTGCCTCCCAGTCCCACTACACCCCTCACCCTGCTTCCCAGTCCCACTACACCCCTCACCCTGCCTCCCTGTCCCACTACACCCCTCACCCTGCCTCCCTGTCCCACTACACCCCTCACTCACCCTGCCTCCCAGTCCCACTACACCCCTCACCCTGCCGCCCAATCCCACTACACCCCTCACCCTGCCTCCCGGTCCCACTACACCCCTCACCCTGCCTCCCTGTCCCACTACACCCCTCACCCTGCCTCCCTGTCCCACTACACCCCTCACCCTGCCTCCCTGTCCCACTACACCCCTCACTCACCCTGCCGCCCAGACCCACTACACCCCTCACTCACCCTGCCTCCCTGTCCCACTGCACCCCTCACTCACCCTATCTCCCAGTCCCACTACACCCCTCACCCTGCCTCTCGGTCCCACTGCACCCCTCACTCACCCTGCCTCCCAGTCCCACTACACCCCTCACTCACCCTGCCTCCCGGTCCCACTACACCCCTCACTCACCCTGCCTCCCTGCCCCACTATACCCCTCACCCGGCCTCCCAGTCCCACTACACCCCTCACACACCCTACCTCCCTGTCCCACTACACCCCTCACTCACCCTGCCTCCCAGTCCCACTCCACCACCCCCCCTCACCCTGCCTCCCATCCCACTACACCCCTCACTCTGCCTCCCAGTCCCACTACACCCCTCACTCACTCTGCCTCCCAGTCCCCACTACACCCGTCACTCTCCCTGTCTCCCAGTCCCACTACACCCCTCACCCTGCCTCCCAGTCCCACTACACCCCTCACTCACCCTGCCTCCCAGTCCCACTACACCCCTCACCCTGCCTCCCAGTCCCCACTACACCCCTCACACACCCTACCTCCCAGTCCCACTACACCTCTCACCCTGCCTCCCAGTCCCACTACACACCTCACTCACCCTGCCTCCCAGTCCCACTGCACCCCTCACCCTGCCTCCCAATCCCACTACACCCCTCACTCACCCTGCCACCCAGTCCAACTACACCCCTCACCCAGCCTCCCAGTCCCAATACACACCTCACTCAACCTGCCTCCCGGTCCCACTACACCCCTCACTCACCCTGCCTCCCAATCCCACTACACCCCTCACTCACCCTGCCTCCCAGTCCCACTGCACCCCTCACTCACCCTGCCTCCCAGTCCAACTACACCCCTCACCCTGCCTCCCAGTCCCACTACACCCCTCACTCACCCTGCCTCCCAGTCCCACTACACCCCTCACTCACCCGGCCTCCCAGGCCCACTACACCCCTCACTCACCGTGCCTCCCTGCCTCCCAGTCCCACTACACCCCTCACTCACCCTGCCTCCCAGTCCCACTACACACCTCACTCAACCTGCCTCCCGGTCCCACTACACCCCTCACCCTGCCTCCCAATCCCACTACACCCCTCACTCACCCTGCCTCCCAGTCCCACTACATCCCTCACCCACCCTGCCTCCCAGTCCCACTACACCCCTCACTCACCCTGCCTCCCAGTCCAACTACACCCCTCACCCTGCCTCCCAGTCCCACTACACCCCTCACCCTGCCTCCCAGTCCCACTACATCCCTCACCCACCCTGCCTCCCAGTCCCACTACATCCCTCACCCTGCCTCCCAGTCCCACTACACCCCTCACTCACCCGGCCTCCCAGGCCCACTACACCCCTCACTCACCCTGCCTCCCAGTCCAACTACACCCCTCACCCTGCCTCCCAATCCCACTACACCCCTCACTCACCCTGCCTCCCAGTCCCACTACACCCCTCACTCACCCGGCCTCCCAGGCCCACTACACCCCTCACTCACCCTGCCTCCCTGCCTCCCAGTCCCACTACACCCCTCACTCACCCTGCCTCCCAGTCCCACTACACCCCTCACTCACCCTGCCTCCCAGTCCCACTACACTCCTCACTCACCCTGCCACCCAGTCCCACTACACCCCTCACCCTGCCTCCCAGTCCCACTACACCCCTCACCCTGCCTCCCTGTCCCACTACACCCCTCACTCACCCTGCCTCCCAGTCCCACTACACCTCTCACCCTGCCTCCCGGTCCCACTACACCCCTCACTCACCCTGCCTCCTCGACCCACTACACCCCTCACCCTGCCTCCCGGTCCCACTACACCCCTCACCCTGCCTCCCGGTCCCACTTCACCCCTCGCCCTGCCTCCCGGTCCCACTACACCCCTCACCCGCCCTCCCAGTCCCACTACACCCCTCACTCACCCTCCCTCCCTGCCCCACGACACCCCTCACTCACCCTGCCTCCCAGTCCCAGTACACTCTTCCCCCCACCCCCCCTCACCCTGCCTCCCAGTCCCACTACACCCCTCACTCACCCTGCCTCCCAGTCCCCACTACACCCGTCACTCACCCTGTCTCCCAGTCCCACTACACCCCTCACTCACCCTGCCTCCCAGTCCCACTACACCCCCCCCCCACTTACCCTGCCTCCCAGTCCCACTACACCCCTCACTCACCCTGCCTCCCAGTCCCCACTACACCCCTCACACACCCTGCCTCCCAGTCCCACTACACCTCTCACCCTGCCTCCCAGTCCCACTACACCCCTTACTCACCCTGCCTCCCAGTCCCACTACACCCCTCACTCACCCTGCCTCCCTGCCCCACTACACCCCTCACTCACCCTGCCTCCCAGTCCCACTACACCCCTCACCCTGCCTCCCAGTCCCCACTACACCCCTCACACACCCTGCTTCCCAGTCCCACTACACCTCTCACCCTGCCTCCCAGTCCCCACTACACCCCTCACTCACCCTGCCTCCCTGCCCCACTACACCCCTCACTCACCCTGCCTCCCAGTCCCACTACACGCCTCACCCTGCCTCTCAGTCCCCACTACACCCCTCACATACCCTGCCTCCCAATCCCACTACACCCCTCACTCACCCTGCCTCCCAGTCCAACTACACCCCTCACCCTGCCTCCCAGGCCCACTACACCCCTCACTCACCCGGCCTCCCATGCCCACACACCCCTCACTCACCCTGCCTCCCAGTCCCACTACACCCCTCACTCACCCTGCCTCCCAGTACTACTACACCCCTCACTCACCATGCCACCCAGTCCCACTACACCCCTCACCCTGCCTCCCAGTCCCACTACACCCCTCACCCTGCCTCCCTGTCCCACCTCACCCCTCACCCTGCCTCCCAGTCCCACTACACCCCTCACTCATCCTGCCTCCCAGTCCCACTACACCCCTCACTCACCCTGCCTCCCAGTCCCACTACACCTCTCTCCCTGCCTCCCGGTCCCACTACACCCCTCACTCACCCTGCCTCCCAGTCCCACTACACCCCTCACCCTGCCGCCCAGTCCCACTACACCCCTCACTCACCCTGCCTCCCAGTCCCACTACACCCCTCACCCTGCCGTCCAGTCCCACTGCACCCCTCACCCTGCCTCCCGGTCCCACTGCACCCCTCACCCTGCCTTCCAGTCCCACTACACCCCTCACCCTGCCTCCCGGTCGCACTACACCCCTTACTCACCCTGCCGCCCAGTCCCACTACACCCCTCACTCACCCTGCCTCCCTGTCCCACTGCACCCCTCACTCACCCTGCCTCCCAGTCCCACTACACCCCTCGCCCTGCCTTCCTGTCCCACTACACCCCTCATCCTGCCTCCCAGTCCCACTACATCCCTCACTCACCCTGCGCCCCAGTCCCACTACACCCCTCACCCAGCCTCCCAGTCCCACTACACCCCTCACTCACCCTGCCTCCCTGTCCCACTACACCCCTCACCCTGCCTCCCAGTCCCACTACACCCCTCACCCTGCCTCCCAGTCCCACGACACCCCTCACTCACCCTGCCTCCTAGTTCCACTACACCCCTCACCCTGCCTCCCAGTCCCACTACACCCCTCACTCACCCTGCCTCCCAGTCCAACTACACCCCTCACCCTGCCTCCCTGTCCCACTACACCCCTCACCCTGCCTCCCAGTCCCACTGCACCCCTCACCCTTCCTCCCAGTCCCACTACACCCCTCACCCTGCCTCCCAGTCCCACGACACCCCTCACTCACCCTGCCTCCTAGTTCCACTACACCCCTCACCCTGCCTCCCAGTCCCACTACACCCCTCACTCACCCTGCCTCCCAGTCCCACTACACCCCTCACTCACCCTGCCTCCCAGTCCCACTACACCCCTCACTCACCCTGCCTCCCGGTCCCACTACACCCCTCACTCACCCTGCCTCCCGGTCCCACTACACCCCTCACTCACCCTGCCTCCCAGTCCCACTACACCCCTCACCCGGCCTCCCAGTCCCACTACACCCCTCACTCATCCTGCCTCCCTGTCCCACTACACCCCTCACTCACCCTGCCTCCCAGTCCAACTACACCCCTCACCCTGCCTCCCAGTCCCACTACACCCCTCACCCTGCCTCCCAGTCCCACTGCACCCCTCACCATGCCTCCCTGTCCCATTACACCCCTCACCCTGCCTCCCTGTCCCACTACACCCCTCACTCACCCTGCCTCCCAGTCCCACTACACCCCTCACCCTGCCTCCCAGTCCCACTACACCCCTCACACACCCTGCCTCCCAGTCCCACTACACCCCTCACTCACCCTGCCTCCCAGTCACACTACACCCCTCACTCACCCGGCCTCCCAGTCCCACGACACCCCTCGCCTGCCTCCCAGTCCCACTACACCCCTCACCCTGCCTTCCTGTCCCACTACACCCCTCACTCACCCTGCCTCCCAGTCCCACTATACCCCTCACCCTGCCTCCCAGTCCCCACTACACCCCTCACCCGGCCTCCCAGTCCCACTACACCCCTCACTCACCCTGCTTCCCAGTCCCACTACACCCCTCACTCACCCTGCCTACCAGTCCCACTACACCCCTTACCCTGCCTCCCAGTCCCACTACACCCCTCACCCTGCCTCCCATTCCCACTACACCCCTCATCCTGCCGCCCAGTCCCAATACACCCCTCACCCTGCCTCCCGGTCACACTACATCCCTCACCCTGCCACCCGGTCCCACTACACCCCTCACCCTGCCTCCCAGTCCCACTACACCCCTCACCCTGCCACCCAGTCCCACTACACCCCTCACCCTGCCTCCCGGTCCCACTACACCCCTCACTCACCCTGCCGACCTGTCCCACTACACCCCTCACTCACCCTGCCTCCCTGTCCCACTGCACCCCTCACACACCCTACCTCCCAGTCCCACTACACCCCTCACGCTGCCTCGACGTCCCACTACACCCCTCACTCACCCTGCCTCCCAGTCCCACTACACCCCTCACTCACCCTGCCTCCCGGTCCCACTACACCCCTCACCCGGCCTCCCAGTCCCAGTACATCCCTCAGTCACCCTGCCTCCCTGTCCCACTACACCCCTCACTCACCCTGCCTCCCAGTCCCACTACACCCCTCACCCTGCCTCCCAGTCCCACTACACCCCTCACTCACCCTGCCTCCCAGTCCCACTACACCCCTCACCCGGCCTCCCAGTCCCAGTACTTCCCTCACTCACCCTGCCTCCCTGTCCCACTACACCCCCCCTCAACCTGCCTCCCAGTCCCACTACACCCCTCACCCTGCCTCCCAGTCCCACTACACCCCTCACTCACCCTGCCTCCCAGTCCCACTACACCCCTCACCCTGCCTCCCAATCCCACTACACCCCTCACTCACCCTGCCTCCCAGTCCAACTACACCCCTCACCCTGCCTCCCAGTCCCACTACACACCTCACTCACCCTGCCTCCCAGCCCCACTACACCCCTCACCCTGCCTCCCAATCCCACTACACCCCTCACTCACCCTGCCTCCCAGTCCCACTTCACCCCTCACACACCCTACCTCCCAGTCCCACTACACCTCTCACCCTGCCTCCCAGTCCCACTACACCCCTCACCCACCCTGCCTCCCAGTCCCACTACACTACTCACTCACCCTGCCTCCCAGTCCCACTACACCCCTCACCCTGCCTCCCAGTCCCACTACACCCCTCACTCACCCTGCCTCCCAGTCCCACTTCCCCCCTCACCCTGCCTCCCAGTCCCACTACACCCCTCACCCTGCCTCCCAGTCCCACGACACCCCTCACTCACCCTGCCTCCTAGTTCCACTACACCCCTCACCCTGCCTCCCAGTCCCACTACACCCCTCACTCACCCTGCCTCCCAGTCCCACTACACCCCTCACTCACCCTGCCTCCCAGTCCCACTACACCCCTCACTCACCCTGCCTCCCGGTCCCACTACACCCCTCACTCACCCTGCCTCCCGGTCCCACTACACCCCTCACTCACCCTGCCTCCCAGTCCCACTACACCCCTCACCCGGCCTCCCAGTCCCACTACACCCCTCACTCATCCTGCCTCCCTGTCCCACTACACCCCTCACTCACCCTGCCTCCCAGTCCAACTACACCCCTCACCCTGCCTCCCAGTCCCACTACACCCCTCACCCTGCCTCCCAGTCCCACTGCACCCCTCACCATGCCTCCCTGTCCCATTACACCCCTCACCCTGCCTCCCTGTCCCACTACACCCCTCACTCACCCTGCCTCCCAGTCCCACTACACCCCTCACCCTGCCTCCCAGTCCCACTACACCCCTCACACACCCTGCCTCCCAGTCCCACTACACCCCTCACTCACCCTGCCTCCCAGTCACACTACACCCCTCACTCACCCGGCCTCCCAGTCCCACGACACCCCTCGCCTGCCTCCCAGTCCCACTACACCCCTCACCCTGCCTTCCTGTCCCACTACACCCCTCACTCACCCTGCCTCCCAGTCCCACTATACCCCTCACCCTGCCTCCCAGTCCCCACTACACCCCTCACCCGGCCTCCCAGTCCCACTACACCCCTCACTCACCCTGCTTCCCAGTCCCACTACACCCCTCACTCACCCTGCCTACCAGTCCCACTACACCCCTTACCCTGCCTCCCAGTCCCACTACACCCCTCACCCTGCCTCCCATTCCCACTACACCCCTCATCCTGCCGCCCAGTCCCAATACACCCCTCACCCTGCCTCCCGGTCACACTACATCCCTCACCCTGCCACCCGGTCCCACTACACCCCTCACCCTGCCTCCCAGTCCCACTACACCCCTCACCCTGCCACCCAGTCCCACTACACCCCTCACCCTGCCTCCCGGTCCCACTACACCCCTCACTCACCCTGCCGACCTGTCCCACTACACCCCTCACTCACCCTGCCTCCCTGTCCCACTGCACCCCTCACACACCCTACCTCCCAGTCCCACTACACCCCTCACGCTGCCTCGACGTCCCACTACACCCCTCACTCACCCTGCCTCCCAGTCCCACTACACCCCTCACTCACCCTGCCTCCCGGTCCCACTACACCCCTCACCCGGCCTCCCAGTCCCAGTACATCCCTCAGTCACCCTGCCTCCCTGTCCCACTACACCCCTCACTCACCCTGCCTCCCAGTCCCACTACACCCCTCACCCTGCCTCCCAGTCCCACTACACCCCTCACTCACCCTGCCTCCCAGTCCCACTACACCCCTCACCCGGCCTCCCAGTCCCAGTACTTCCCTCACTCACCCTGCCTCCCTGTCCCACTACACCCCCCCTCAACCTGCCTCCCAGTCCCACTACACCCCTCACCCTGCCTCCCAGTCCCACTACACCCCTCACTCACCCTGCCTCCCAGTCCCACTACACCCCTCACCCTGCCTCCCAATCCCACTACACCCCTCACTCACCCTGCCTCCCAGTCCAACTACACCCCTCACCCTGCCTCCCAGTCCCACTACACACCTCACTCACCCTGCCTCCCAGCCCCACTACACCCCTCACCCTGCCTCCCAATCCCACTACACCCCTCACTCACCCTGCCTCCCAGTCCCACTTCACCCCTCACACACCCTACCTCCCAGTCCCACTACACCTCTCACCCTGCCTCCCAGTCCCACTACACCCCTCACCCACCCTGCCTCCCAGTCCCACTACACTACTCACTCACCCTGCCTCCCAGTCCCACTACACCCCTCACCCTGCCTCCCAGTCCCACTACACCCCTCACTCACCCTGCCTCCCAGTCCCACTTCCCCCCTCACCCTGCCTCCCAGTCCAACTACACCCCTCACCCTGCCTCCCAGTCCCACTACACCCCTCACCCTGCCTCCCAGTCCCACTACACCCCTCACTCACCCTGCCTCCCAGGCCCACTACACCCCTCACCCTGCCTCCCAGTCCAACTACACCCCTCACCCTGCCTCCCAGTCCCACTCTACCCCTCACCCTGCCTCCCAGTCCCACTACACCCCTCACCCTGCCTCCCAGTCCCACTACACCCCTCACTCACCCTGCCTCCCAGGCCCACTACACCCCTCACTCACCCGGCCTCCCAGGCCCACTACACCCCTCACCCTGCCTCCCAGTCCCACTACACCCCTCACTCACCCTGCCTCCCAGGCCCACTACACCCCTCACTCACCCGGCCTCCCAGGCCCACTACACCACTCACTCACCCTGCCTCCCAGTCCCACTACAGCCCTCACTCACCCTGCCTCCCAGTCCCACTACAGCCCTCACTCACCCTGCCTCCCAGACCCACTACACCCCTCACCCTGCCTCCCAATCCCACTACACCCCTCACCCTGCCTCCCTGTCCCACTACACCCCTCACTCACCCTGCCTCCCAGTCCCACTTCACCCCTCACCCTGCCTCCCAGTCCCACTACACTCCTCACTCACACTGCCTCCCAGTCCCACTACACCCCTCACTCACCCTCCCTCCCTGCCCCACTACACCCCTCACTCACCTGCCTCCCAGTCCCAGTACACCCCTCACTCACCCTGCCTCCCAGTCCCACTTCACCCCTCACCCTGCCTCCCAGTCCCACTACACCCCTCACTCACCCTGCCTCCCAGTCCCACTTCCCCCCTCACCCTGCCTCCCAGTCCCACTACACCCCTCACTCACCCTGCCTCCCAGGCCCACTACACCCCTCACTCACCCGGCCTCCCAGGCCCACTACACCTCTCACCCTGCCTCCCAGTCCCACTACACCCCTCACCCGGCCTCCCGGTCCCACTACACCACTCACTCACCCTGCCGCCCAGTCCCAGTACACCGCCCCCCCCCTCACCCTGCCTCCCAGTCCCACTACACCCCTCACTCACCTGCCTCCCAGTCCCAGTACACCGCCCCCCCCTCACCCTGCCTCCCAGTCCCACTACACCCCTCACCATGCCGCCCAGTCCCACTACACCCCTCACCCTGCCTCCCGGTCCCACTGCACCCCTCACCCTGCCTCCCGGTCCCACTACACCCCTCACCCGCCCTCCCAGTCCCACTACACCCCTCACTCACCCTCCCTCCCTGCCCCACTACACCCCTCACACACCCTGCCTCCCAGTCCCACTACACCTCTCACCCTGCCTCCCAGTCCCACTACACCCCTCTCTCACCCTGCCTCCCAGTCCCACTACACCCCTCACCCTGCCTCCCAATCCCACTACACCCCTCACTCACCCTGCCTCCCAGTCCAACTACACCCCTCACCCTGCCTACCAGGCCCACTACACCCCTCACTCACCCGGCCTCCCAGGCCCTCTACACCCCTCACTCACCCTGCCTCCCAGTCCCACTACACCCCTCACTCACCCTGCCTCCCAGTCCCACTACACCCCTCAATCACACTGCCAACCAGTCCCACTACACCCCTCACCTTGCCTCCCAGTCCCACTACACCCCTCACCCTGCCTCCCTGTCCCACTACACCCCTCACTCACCCAGCCTCCCAGTCCCACTTCACCCCTCACCCTGCCTCCCAGTCCCACTACACCCCTCACTCACCCTGCCTCCCAGTCCCACTACACCCCTCACTCACCCTGCCTCCCAGTCCCACTACACCTCTCACCCTGCCTCCCGGTCCCACTACACCCCTCACTCACCCTGCCTCACAGTCCCACTACACCCCTCACCCTGCCGCCCAGTCCCACTACACCCCTCACTCACCCTGCCTCCCAGTCCCACTACACCCCTCACCCTGCCGTCCAGCCCCACTACACCCCTCACCCTGCCTCCCGGTCCCACTGCACCCCTCACCCTGCCTCCCAGTCCCACTACACCCCTCACCCTGCCGCCCAGTCCCACTACACCTCTCACCCTGCCTCCCGGTCCCACTGCACCCCTCACTCACCCTGCCTCCCAGTCCCACTACACCCCTCACCCAGACTCCCAGTCCCACTACACCCCTCACTCACCCTGCCTCCCAGTCCCACTACACCCCTCACCCTGCCTCCCTGTCCCACTACACCCCTCACCCTGCCTCCCTGTCCCACTACACCCCTCACCCTGCCTCCCAGTCCCACTACACCCCTCACCCTGCCTCCCAGTCCCACGACACCCCTCACTCACCCTGCCTCCTAGTTCCACTACACCCCTCACCCTGCCTCCCAGTCCCACTACACCCCTCACTCACCCTGCCTCCCAGTCCCACTACACCCCTCACTCACCCTGCCTCCCAGTCCCACTACACCCCTCACTCACCCTGCCTCCCGGTCCCACTACACCCCTCACTCACCCTGCCTCCCGGTCCCACTACACCCCTCACTCACCCTGCCTCTCGGTCCCACTACACCCCTCACTCACCCTGCCTCCCAGTCCCACTACACCCCTCACCCGGCCTCCCAGTCCCACTACACCCCTCACTCATCCTGCCTCCCTGTCCCACTACACCCCTCACTCACCCTGCCTCCCAGTCCAACTACACCCCTCACCCTGCCTCCCTGTCCCACTACACCCCTCACACTGCCTCCCAGTCCCACTACACCCCTCACACACCCTGCCTCCCAGTCCCACTACACCCCTCACTCACCCTGACTCCCTGTCCCACTACACCCCTCACTCACCCTGCCTCCCAGTCCCACTACACCCCTCACCCTGCCTCCCAGTCCCACTACACCCCTCACTCACCCTGCCTCCCAGTCCCACTACACCCCTCACCCTGCCTCCCAGTCCCACTACACCCCTCACTCACACTGCCTCCCAGTCCCACTACACCCCTCACCCTGCCTCCCAGTCCCACTACACCCCTCACTCACCCTGCCTCCCAATCCCACTACACCCCTCACCCTGCCCTCCTATCCCCACTACACCCCTCACCCTGCCTCCCAGTCCCACTACACCCCTCACCCTGCTTCCCAGTCCCACTACACCCCTCACTCACACTGCCTCCCAGTCCCACTACACCCCTCACCCTTCCTCCCAGTCCCACTACACCCCTCACTCACCCTGCCTCCCAGTCCCACTACACCCCTCACCCTGCCTCCCAGTCCCCACTACACCCCTCACACACCCTGCCTCCCAGTCCCACTACACCTCTCACCCTGCCTCCTATGTCCCACTACACCCCTCACTCACCCTGCCTCCCATGTCCCACTACACCCCTCACTCACCCTGCCTCCCAGTCCCACTACACCCCTCACCCTGCCTCCCAATCCCACTACACCCCTCACTCACCCTGCCTCCCAGTCCAACTACACCCCTCACCCTGCCTCCCAGTTCCACTGCACCCCTCACCCACCCTGCCTCCTGTCCCACTACACCCCTCACTCACCCTGCCTCTCAGTCTCACTACACCCCTCACCCTGCCTCCCAGTCCCACTACACCCCTCACTCACCCTGCCTCCCAGGCCCACTACACCCCTCACTCACCCGGCCTCCCAGGCCCACTACACCCCTCACTCACCCTGCCTCCCAGTCCCACTACACCCCTCCCTCACCCTGCCTCCCAGTTCCACTACACCCCTCACTCACCCTGCCACCCAGTCCCACTACACCCCTCACCCTGCCTCCCAGTCCCACTACACCCCTCACTCACCCTGCCTCCCAATCCCACTACACCCCTCACCCTGCCCTCCTGTCCCCACTACACCCCTCACCTTGCCTCCCAGTCCCACTACACCCCTCACCCTGCTTCCCAGCCCCACTACACCCCTCACTCACACTGCCTCCCAGTCCCACTGCACCCCTCACCCTGCCTCCCAGTCCCACTACACCCCTCACTCACCCTGCCTCCCAGTCCCACTACACCCCTCACCCTGCCTCTCAGTCCCCACTACACCCCTCACTCACCCTGCCTCCCAGTCCCACTACACCCCTCACCCTGCCTCCCAGTCCCCACTACACCCCTCACTCACCCTGCCTCCCAGTCCCACTACACCTCTCACCCTGCCTCCCATGTCCCACTACACCCCTCACTCACCCTGCCTCCCAGTCCCACTACACCCCTCACCCTGCCTCCCAATCCCACTACACCCCTCACCCTGCCTCCCAGTCCAACTGCACCCCTCACTCACCCTGCCTCCCAGTCCCACTTCACCCCTCACCCTGCCTCCCAGTCTCACTACACCCCTCACTCACCCTGCCTCCCAGTCCCACTACATCCCTCACTCACCCTGCCTCCCAGTCCCAATACACCCCTCACTCACCCTGCCTCCCAGTCCCACTACACCCCTCACCCTGCCTCCCAGTCCCACTACACCCCTCACCCTGCCTCCCAGTCCCACTACACCCCTCACTCACCCTGCCTACCAGTCCCACTCCACCCCTCACTCACCCTGCCTCCCAGTCCCATTACACCCCTCACTCACCCTGCCTCCCAGTCCCACTACACCCCTCACCCTGCCTCCCAGTCCCACTACACCCCTCACCCTGCCTCCCTGTCCCACTACACCCCTCACTCATCCTGCCTCCCAGTCCCACTGCACCCCTCACTCACCCTGCCTCCCAGTCCCACTACACCCCTCACTCACCCTGCCTCCCTGTCCCACTACACCCCTCACCCTGCCTCCCAGTCCCACTACACCCCTCACTCACCCTGCCTCCCAGTCCCACTACACCCCTCACTCACCCTGCCTCCCAGTCCCACTACACCCCTCACCCTGCCTCCCAGGCCCCACTACACCCCTCACCCTGCCTCCCAGTCCCACTACACCCCTCACTCACCCTGCCTCCCTGTCCCACTACAGCCCTCACTCACCCTGCCTCCCAGTCCCACTACACCCCTCACCCTGCCTCCCAGTCCCACTAGACCGCTCACTCACCCTGCCTCCCATTCCCACAACACCCCTCACCCGGCCTCCCAGGCCCACTACACCCCTCACTCACCCTGCCTCCCTGTCCCACTACAGCCCTCACTCACCCTGCCTCCCTGTCCCACTACAGCCCTCACTCACCCTGCCTCCCAGTCCCACTACACCCCTCACCCTGCCTCCCAGTCCCACTAGACCGCTCACTCACCCTGCCTCCCAGTCCCACTACACCCCTCACCCTGCCTTCCTGTCCTACTACACCCCTCACACACCCTGCCTCCCAGGCCCACTACACCCCTCACTCACCCGGCCTCCCAAGGCCCACTACACCCCTCACTCACCCTGCCTCCCAGTTCCACTACACCCCTCACTCACCCTGCCTCCCAGTCCCACTACACCCCTCACTCACCCTGCCTCCCAGTCCCACTACACCCCTCGCCTTGCCTCCCAGTCCCACTACACCCCTCACCCTGCCTCCCAGTCCCACTACACCCCTCACCCTGCCTCCCAGTCCCACTACACCACTCATCCTGCCTCCCAGTCCCACTCCACCCCTCACTCACCCTGCCTCCCAGTCCCCACTACACCCCTCACTCACCCTGCCTCCCAGTCCCACTACACCCCTCACCCTGCCTCCCAGTCCCACTACACCCCTCACTCACCCTGCCTCCCAGTCCCACTACACCCCTCACTCACCCTGCCTCCCAGTCCCACTACACCCCTCACTCACCCTGCCTCCCAGGCCCCACTACACCCCTCACCCTGCCTCCCAGTCCCACTATACCCCTCACTCACCCTGCCTCCCAGTCCCACTACACCCCTCACTCACCCTGCCTCCCTGTCCCACTACACCCCTCACTCACCCTGCCTCCCAGTCCCACTACACCCCTCACTCACCCTGCCTCCCAGTCCCACTACACCCCTCACTCACCCTGCCTCCCAGTCCCACTACACCCCTCACCTCTACCTCTGCCATGCATAGTTTATGTTCCAATATTGCAGGTTGTTTACCAAAGGTCAGGTTCAATTATGTGGTACAACCCTGCTTATCAATGTTCAACAAGTAAAGATTGAAATCAGCAAGTAAATATTAACCAATACATTCCTGCACTCCACATATTACACTGAGAAACAAAATCCCACCTACATTTTTACACTATGCTTTACTCTGTATCTAACACCGTGCTGTACCTGTCCTGGGAGTGTTTGATGGGGACAGTGTCGAGGGAGCTTTACTCTGTACCTAACCCCGTGCTGTACCTGTCCTAGGAGTGTTTGATGGGCACAGTGTAGAGGGAGCTTTACTCTGTATCTATTCCCGTGCTGTATCTGTCCTGGGTTTGTTTGATGGGGACAGTGTAGAGGGAGCTTTACTCTGTATCTAACCCAGTGCTGTACCTGTCCTGGGAATGTTTGATGGGGACAGTGTAGAGGGAGCTTTACTCTGTGTCTAACACAGTGCTGTACCTGCCCTGGGAGTGTTTGATGGGGACAGTGTTGAGGGAGCTTTACTCTGTATCTAACGCCGTGCTGTACCAGTCCTGGGAGTGTTTGATGGGGACAGTGTAGAGGGAGCTTTACTCTGTATCTAACCCCGTGCTGCACCTGTCCTGGGAGTGTTTGATGGGGACAGTGTAGAGGGAGCTTTACTCTGTATCTAACCCCGTGCTGTACCTTTCCTTGGAGTGTTTGATGGGGACAGTGTAGAGGGAGCTTTACTCTGTATCTAACCCCGTGCTGTACCTGTCCTGGGAGTGTTTGATGGGGACAGTGCAGAGGGAGCTTTACTCTGTATCTAACCCCGTGCTGTACCTGTCCTGGGAGTGTTTGATGGGGACAGTGTAGAAGGAGCTTTACTCTGTATCTAACCCTGTGCTGTACCTGTCCTGGGTGTGTTTGATGGGGACAGTGTAGAGGGAGCTTTACTCTGTATCTAACTGAGGTACCCTCCATAACGAAGCTGAGAGGTTAAACTGTAAAGAAGGCTTTATTAGACTAAGAACTATGTTAGAGCTGAAACAAGTGCTGACTGCTACACAGCCCATGAGGCAGCCCTTTATACATGGCTCACTGATGGGCGGAGCCAGAGGCGGAGTCCCCAGGGTTTCACGCCCAGTCTTAAAGGGGACATCACCTTACATGATGATAAGGCAGTAACCGTTCATCACATTCACCCCCTGTTTAAAAAGGAGTCCGGCGGGGGTGAAGTGCCATCATAGGTCCATCCGTCTCGGTGGCCGGATCGTCCTCCTCGACCTCCTCAATTCGGGCGGTGGTGCGGCGGGCACGGACGTCCCGGTTGAGGGCACATCCGGGAGCACAACGGTCGGAGCAGGGGGACTAGGCAGGACTAGGTAGCGGTGCCGGCGCCGGCGGGGTGTGTAAAGGGGGGGTGCGCGGTAGGTGCTCACCAACAGGGGGGTAGGGCCGGAAGGGGGGGTGTTGTAGGGGGCGACGGGTCCTGCAGGGGAGCGGCGCGGGAAGGGGCGTCTGTGGTGGAGGATCCAGCGGGTGCCAGATCCCGGAGGGAAACCGTATCTTGCCTGCCGTCGGAGTACTCCACGTAGGCGTAACTGGGGTTGGCGTGGAGCAGTCGGACCTTTTCAACGAGGGGGTCCATTTTATGGCTCCTCGCGTGCCTCCGGAGAAGAACAGGTCCCGGAGCCGTCAGCCAAGGTGGAAGCGAGACCCCGGAGGGAGACTTCCTGGGAAAGAGAAACAATCGGTCGTGAGGGGTCTCATTTGTGGCCGTGCAGAGGAGTGACCTAATGGAGTGTAGGGCATCGGGTAGGACCTCCTGCCAGCGGGTAGTTGAGAGACTTCTCGACCGCAGGGCCAGAAGGACAGCCTTCCACACTGTTGCGTTCTCCCTCTCCACTTGCCCGTTTCCCCGCGGGTTATAACTGGTCGTTCTGCTCGAGGCGATGCCTTTGCTGAGCAGATACTGACGCAGTTCATCGCTCATGAACGATGTACCCCGGTCGCTGTGGATATAAGCAGGGAAACCGAACAGGGTGAAGATGCTGTGCAGTGCCTTAATCACCGTGGCTGAGGTCATGTCGGTGCAGGGAATGGTGAATGGGAAACGGGAGAACTCATCGATCACGGTGAGGAAATAGGCATAACGGTTGGTGGATGGGAGGGGCCCCTTGAAGTCCACGCTCAGTCGCTCAAAGGGACCCGAGGCCTTCACGAGCTGAACCTTGTCTGGCCGATAGAAGTGCGGTTTGCACTCTGCACAGACTTGACAGGCCCTGACCATGGCCTTGACCTCCTTGGTTGAGTAAGGTAGGTTGCGGGACTTGATAAAATGGACGAGCCGGGTAACCCCCGGGTGGCAGAGGTCATTGTGGATGGCTTGCAGGCGGTCCTCCTGCGCGTTGGCGCATGTGCCGCGGGACAGGGCATCTGGGGGCTCGTTGAGCTCCCCTGGACGATACTTTATATCGTACGTGTAGGTGGAGAGTTCGATCCTCCACCTCAATGTTATCGTTTTTTATTTTGCCCCGTTGCGTGTTATCGAACATATAGGCCAATTGAGCCTCAGCCGAGAGGGGAAAAATGGTGGTCTTTAGGAGTGGGCGGGCTTTGTCCGCATACTTGGGGACCCACTGGGCGTAATAGGAGAAAAGCCCCAAGCACCGTATGAGGGCCTTGAGGCTGCGGGGGAAAGGGAGTTCCTTAAGGGGGCGCATGCGGTCGGGGTCGGGACCTCGGACCCCGTCTTCCACTACTTAGCCGAGGATGGCCAGCCGGGTGGTGTGGAAAACGCATTCGCCCTCGTTATAGGTCAGGTTAAGGGCTCGGGCGGTCTGGAGGAACTTTTTGAGGTTAGCGTCATGGTCCTGCTCATCATGGCCGCAGCTGGTGACATTGTCCAAGTACGGGTATGTAGCCCGCAAACCGTACTGGTCCACCATTTGGTCCATCGCCCTTTGAAAGACAGAGACCCCATTTGTGACACCAAAGGGGACCCTGAGGAAGTGGAAGAGCCGGCCGGCTGCTTCGAAGGCAGTATAGGGGCGGTCTTTTGGTCGGATGGGGAGCTGGTGGTAGGCGGATTTGAGGTCGACCGTGGAAAAGACTCGGTATTGGGCGATCCGATTTACCATTTCCGCAATGCGAGGAAGGGGGTACGCATCGAGCTGCGTGAATCGGTTTATGGTCTGGCTATAATCCACGACCATCCGTTTCTTCTCCCCGGACCGGACTACCACCACTTGCGCTCTCCAAGGGCTGTTGCTAGCCTCGATGACCCCCTCTCCCAGTAAACGCTGGACCTCTGACTTGATAAAAGCCATATCTTGGGCACTGTAGCGCCGGCTCCTGGTGGCGACTGGCTTACAGTCGGGAGTGAGGTTAGCGAATAGCGAGGGTGGTGCGACTCAGTGTCGCAAGGCAGCACACCGAGAGGGGGGGCAAGGGTCCGCCGAACATCTGTGTCAGGCTTCGGTGGCTGCACTGGAAATCCAGTCCGAGCAGCAGGGGGGCACAGAGGTGAGGGAGGATATAAAATTTGAAACGGGTGTATTTGGCGCCCTGGATCGAGAGATCCGCAATACAGTACCCCTTGATTTGCACCGAATGGGACCCAGATGCGAGGGCTATGGTTTGGGATACGGGATGGGTGGTTAGGGAGCAGCGTCTTACCATTTCAGGGTGGATAAAGCTCTCCATGCTCCCGGAGTCAAAGAGGCATGCAGTGTCGCGCCCGTTGACCTGGACCTGCATCATGGAGTTCTGCAGGTGTTTTGGCCGAGTTTGGTCGAGGGTGATCGCACCCACTCACGGGTAGTCAGTCATCAGCCGAGTCGGACTCGTAAAATGGCCACTGCCGTCGGTCGCACGTGTCGGGTCGAGAAGATGGCCGCCGACAAGATGGCCGCTCCCATGATTCGCACGAGGCTGATGATGCATCAGAAGGGGGCGTGTCGGGTCGGTGCGCAGCCTGATTTACGGGCCGGCTGTGATTTGTTTTTCTGGCCCCTGGGTCTGGCCAGGCAGACCCTCGCAAAATGCCCTTTCTTCCCGCAGTCGCTGCAAATCACGGAGCGGGCTGGGCAGCGTGGGCGTGGGTGCTGGCCCTGCCCGCAGAAGTAGCACGGTGTGCCCCCATGGTGAGCGGGTCGCCGTGTGGCGCAGGCCTGTAATACGGCTGAGTCAGAGGAAGTCCGGGGGGGGCTCGCAGAGTCCGCGGGGTACGTACCCAAGTTTGTCGGGCCACCTCCAGCGAGGAGACGAGCGTTAGCGTGTCCTGGAGGTCATTTGCCCCGTTTTCGAGCAGCCGCTGCCGGATGTAGGTCGAGCGGATGCCGGACACGAAAGCGTCTCTGATGTGCAGGTTCATATGGACTTCCCCTGTCACATCCTGATGGTCACAGTCCCTGGCAAGCGCGGTGAGTTTCTCGACGAATTCGTCTAGCGATTGCCACGAGCGCTGCCGGCAGGTAGAGAGCAGATGCCTGGCGTGTACCTCGTTGATGGGCTTGACAAACCGCTTGCGGAGTAACTCGACCGCCTCTTCATAAGTCGTCGCCTTTTCGAGGGTGGCGGAGATTCTGTGACTCACCCGGGCGTGGAGTAGACGCAGCTTGCGTGGCCCCAGGATGGGAATCTCTGCGGAGTCCAGGTAGGCCTCGAAGCACCGCAGCCAGTATTTTAAAATTTCCTTTGCCTCCGGTGTTCGTGCTTCCAGATTGAGCTTCTCTGGTTTTAGGCCTGCGTCCATCCTGAATCTAGTTTAGTCTCATAAATTGAGGTACCCTCCATAACGAAGCTTAGAGATTAAACTGGAAAGAAGGCTTTATTAGACCAAGAACTATGTTAGTGCTGAGAAAAGTACTGACTGCTACACAGCCCATGAGGCAGCCCTTTATACATGG
Organism: Scyliorhinus torazame; assembly: GCF_047496885.1. Classification (NCBI taxonomy): domain Eukaryota; kingdom Metazoa; phylum Chordata; class Chondrichthyes; order Carcharhiniformes; family Scyliorhinidae; genus Scyliorhinus; species Scyliorhinus torazame. Next base: position 78,581,360 of record NC_092710.1, on the reverse strand, counting down.
CTCACAGATGGGCGGAGCCAGAGGCGGAGTCCCCAGGGTTCCAAACCCGGTCGTAAAGGGGACATCACCTTACATGATGATAAGGCAGTAACCGTTCATCACACTAACCCCATGCTGTTCCTGTACTGGGAGTGTTTGATGGGGACAGTGTAGAGGGAGCTTTACTCTGTATCTAACCCTGTGCTGTACCTGTCGTGGGAGTGTTTGATGGGGACAGTGGAGAGGGAGCTTTACTCTGTATCTAACCCTGCGCTGGAACTGTCCTGGGAGTATTTGATGGGGACAGTGTAGTGGGAGCTTTACTCTGTATCTAACCCCGTGCTGTACCTGTCCTGGGAGTGTTTGATGGGGACAGTGTAGAGGGAGCTTTACTCTGTGTCTAACCCTGTGCTGTACCTGTCCTGGGAAGGTTTGATGGGGACAGTGTAGAGGGAGCTTTACTCTGTATCTAACTCCGTGCTGTCCCTGTCCTGGGAGTGTTTGATGGGGACAGTGTAGAGGGAGCTTTACTCTGTATCTAACCCTGTGCTGTACCTGTCCTGGGAAGGTTTGATGGGGACAGTGTAGAGGGAGCTTTACTCTGTATCTAACCCCGTGCTGTACCTGTCCTGGGAGTGTTTGATGGGGACAGTGTAGAGGGAGCTTTACTCTGTGTCTAACCCTGTGCTGTACCTGTCCTGGGAAGGTTTGATGGGGACAGTGTAGAGGGAGCTTTACTCTGTATCTAACTCGGTGCTGTCCCTGTCCTGGGAGTGTTTGATGGGGACAGTGTAGAGGGTGCTTTACTCTGTATCTAACCCTGTGCTGTACCTGTCCTGGGAAGGTTTGATGGGGACAGTGTAGAGGGAGCTTTACTCTGTATCTAACCCCGTGCTCTACCTGTCCTGGGAGTGTTTGATGGGGACAGTGTAGAAGGTGCTTTACTCTGTATCTAACCCCGTGCTGTACCTGTCCTGGGAGTGTTTGATGGGGACAGTGTAGAGGGAGCTTTACTCTGTATCTAACCCAGTGCTGTACCTGTCTTGGGAGTGTTTAATTGGGACACTGCAGAGGACGCCTTTCTCTTTAATTTTAATTTTATAAGTTTGTTTCCGTGCAGTTTATTTTCCTTGTCAATGAGTCATCACATCAACAGAGTCAGAATCGAGTCGGGACAGGTCTACTTCAGATTGTCAACGAGCTTTAGTCTGTGTTGTCTCCCATGCTGTGCTATTTTACAGATATCTCAGTGAGAGAGAGGGACTGAGAGACACCAGGCAGTGTACAGAAATCTCCCTGAGAGAGAGAGAGACTGAGAGACACCAGTCAGTGTACAGATATCTCCCTGAGAGAGAGAGACTGAGATACACCAGTCAGTGTCTAGATATCTCCCTGAGAGAGAGAGACTGAGATACACCAGTCAGTACACAGATATCTCCCTGAGAGAGAGAGACTGAGATACACCAGTCAGTACACAGATATCTCCCTGAGAGAGAGGGACTGAGAGACACCAGTCAGTGTACAGGTATCTCCCTGAGAGAGACTGAGACACCAGTCAGTGTACAGATATCTCCCTGAGAGAGAGTGACTGAGAGACAACAGTCAGTGTACAGATATCTCCCTGAGAGAGAGAGACTGAGAGACACCAGTCAGTGTACAGATGTCTCCCTGAGAGAGAGACACCAGTCAGTGTACAGATATCCCCCTGAGAGACACCAGTCAGTGCACAGATATCTCCCTGAGAGAGGGACTGAGAGACACCGGTCCGTGTATAGATATCTCCCTGAGAGAGAGGGACTGAGAGACACCAGTCAGTGTACAGATATCTCCCTGAGAGAGAGAGACTGAGAGACACCAGTCAGTGTACAGATATCTCCCTGAGAGAGGGACTGAGAGACACCAGTCAGTGTACAGATATCTCCCTGAGAGAGAGGGACTGAGAGACACCAGTCAGTGTACAGATATCTCCCTGAGAGAGAGAGACTGAGAGACACCAGTCAGTGTACAGATATCTCCCTGAGAGAGAGACTGAGAGACACCAGTCAGTGTACAGATATCTCCCTGAGAGAGAGACTCCAGTCAGTGCACAGATATCACCCTGAGAGAGAGACTCCAGTCAGTGCACAGATATCACCCTGAGAGAGAGACTCCAGTCAGTGCACAGATATCACCCTGAGAGAGAGAGACTGAGAGACACCAGTCAGTGTACAGATATCTCCCTGAGAGAGGGACTGAGAGTCACCAGTCAGTGTACAGATATCACCCTGAGAGAGAGAGACTGAGACACATCAGTCAGTGTACAGATATCTCCCTGAGAGAGAGGGACTGAGAGACACCAGTCAGTGTACAGATATCCCCCTGAGAGACACCAGTCAGTGTACAGATATCTCCCTGAGAGAGGGACTGAGAGACACCAGTCAGTGTACAGATATCTCCCTGAGAGAGAGACGCCAGTCAGTGTACAGATATCTCCCTGAGATAGAGACTGAGAGACACCAGTAAGTGTACAGATATCTCCCTGAGAGAGAGGGACTGAGAGACACCAGTCAGTGTACAGATATCTCCCTGAGAGAGGGACTGAGAGACACCGGTCCGTGTATAGATATCACCCTGAGAGAGAGACTGAGAGACACCAGTCAGTGTACAGATATCTCCCTGAGAGAGAGAGACTGAGAGACACCAGTCAGTGTACAGATATCTCCCTGAGAGAGGGACTGAGAGACACCAGTCAGTACACAGATATCTCCCTGAGAGAGAGACTGAGAGACACCAGTCAGTGTACAGATATCTCCCTGAGAGAGAGGGACTGAGAGACACCAGTCAGTGTACAGATATCTCCCTGAGAGAGAGGGACTGAGACACACCAGTCAGTGTACAGATATCTCCCTGAGAGAGAGAGGGAATGAGAGACACCAGTCAGGTAACAGATATCTCCCTGAGAGAGAGGGACTGAGAGACACCAGTCAGTGTACAGATATCTCCCTGAGAGAGAGAGGGAATGAGAGACACCAGTCAGTGTACAGATATCTCCCTGAGAGAGAGGGACTGAGAGACACCAGTCAGTGTACAGATATCTCCTTGAGAGAGAGACTGAGAGACACCAGTCAGTGTACAGATATCTCCCTGAGAGAGGAACTGAGAGACACCAGTCAGTGTATATATCTCCCTGAGAGAGAGGGACTGAGAGACACCAGTCAGTGTACCGATATTTCCCTGAGAGAGAGGGACTGAGACGCACCAGTCAGTGTACAGATATCTCCCTGAGAGAGAGGGACTGAGACACACCAGTCAGTGAACAGATATCTCGCTGAGAGAGAGAGGGAATGAGAGACACCAGTCATTGTACAGATATCTCCCTGAGAGAGAGGGACTGAGATACACCAGTCAGTGTACAGATATCTCCCTGAGAGAGAGAATGAGAGACACCAGTCAGTGTACAGATATCTCCCTGAGAGAGAGGGACTGGGAGACACCAGTCAGTGTACAGATATCTCCCTGAGAGAGAGGGAATGAGAGACACCAGTCAGTGTACAGATATCTCCCTGAGAGAGAGAGACTGAGAGACACCAGTCAGTGTACAGATATCTCCGAGAGAGAGGGACTGGGAGACACCAGTCAGTGTACAGATATCTCCCTGAGAGAGAGACACCAGTCAGTGTACAGATATCTCCCTGAGAGAGCGAGACTGAGAGACACCAGTCAGTGTATAGATATCTCCCTGAGAGAGAGACTGACAGACACCAGTCAGTGTACAGATATCTCCCTGAGAGAGAGGGACTGAGAGACACCAGTCAGTGTACAGATATCTCCCTGAGAGAGAGGGACTGAGAGACACCAGTCAGTGTCCAGATATCTCCCTGAGAGAGAGACTGAGAGACACCAGTCAGTGTCCAGATATCTCCCTGAGAGAGAGACTGAGAGACACCAGTCAGTGTCCAGATATCTCCCTGAGAGAGAGGGACTGAGAGACACCAGTCAGTGTACAGATATCTCTCTGAGAGAGAGACTGAGAGACACCAGTCAGTGTACAGATATCTCCCTGAGAGAGAGACAGACAGAGAGACACCAGTCAGTGTACAGATATCTCCCTGAGAGAGAGGGACTGAGAGACACCAGTCAGTGTACAGATATCTCCCTGAGAGAGAGAGACTGAGAGACACCAGTCAGTGTACAGATATCTCCCTGAGTGAGAGAGACTGAGAGACACCAGTCAGTGTACAGATATCTCCCTGAGAGAGAGGGACTGAGAGACACCAGTCAGTGTACAGATATCTCCCTGAGAGAGAGGGAATGAGAGACACCAGTCAGTGTACGGATATCTCCCTGAGAGAGAGAGAGACTGAGGACACCAGTCAGTGTACAGATATCTCCCTGAGAGAGAGGGACTGAGAGACACCAGTCCGTGTACAGATATCAGCCTGAGAGAGAGACTGAGAGACACCAGTCAGTGTACAGATATCTCCCTGAGAGAGAGGGACTGAGAGACACCAGTCCGTGTACAGATATCTCCCTGAGAGAGAGAGACTGAGGACACCATTCAGTGTACAGATATCTCCCTGAGAGAGAGGGACTGAGAGACACCAGTCAGTGTACAGATATCTCCCTGAGAGAGAGGGACTGAGAGACACCAGTCCGTGTACAGATATCTCCCTGAGAGAGAGAGACTGAGAGACACCAGTCAGTGTACAGATATCTCCCTGAGGAGGAGGGACTGAGAGACACCAGTCAGTGTACAGATATCTCCCTGAGAGAGAGGGACTGAGAGACACCAGTCAGTGTACAGATATCTCCCTGAGAGAGAGGGACTGAGAGACACCAGTCAGTGTACAGCTATCTCCCTGAGAGAGAGGGACTGAGAGACACCAGTCAGTGTACAGATATCTCCCTGAGAGAGAGTGACTGAGACACCAGTCAGTGTACAGATATCTCCCTGAGAGAGAGGGACTAACCCCCGGGAAATGCCTTTAGATATATGCAGGTGAGGGCTTTTGTGAGGCGACAGGTGAGGGAATTCCCGTTGCTCCCGGCACAAGAAGTTCAAGATAGGGTGATCTCGGGTGTATGGGTCGGGGAGGGCAAGGTGTCGGAAATACACCAGGAGTTGAAAGAAGAGGGGGAAGCGCTGGTAGAAGAGTTGAAGGGTAAATGGGAGGAGGAGCTGGGGGAGGAGATCGAGGAAGGTCTGTGGGCTGATGCCCTAGGTAGGGTTAATTCCTCCTCCTCGTGTGCCAGGCTCAGCCTAATACAATTTAAGGTGGTCCACAGAGCGCACTTGACGGGGGCGAGTTTGCGTAGGTTCTTTGGGGTAGAGGACAGATGTGGAAGGTGCTCAGGGAGCCCGGCGAACCATGTCCATATGTTTTGGTCATACCCGGCACTGGAGGGGTTCTGGAGAGGAGTGGCGGGAGCAATGTCTCAGGTGGTGAAAGTCCGGGTCAAGCCAGGCTGGGGGCTAGCAATATTTGGAGTAGTGGACGAGCCGGGAGTGCAGGAGGCGAAAGAGGCCGGCATTCTGGCCTTTGCGTCCCTAGTAACCCGGCGAAGGATCTTGCTAATGTATAAGGAGGCGAAGCCCCCAGCCTGGAGGCCTGGATAAATGATATGGCTGGGTTCATAAAGTTGGAGAGGATTAAGTTCGCCTTGAGAGGGTCTGCGCATTGGTTCTACAGGCGATGGCAACCGTTCCTAGACTATCTCGCGGAGCGTTAGAGGAAGGTCGGTCAGCAGCAGCAGCAACCTTGGGGGGGGGGGGCGGGGGGTGGAGGGGACGTCCTGGGGGTGGGGGGGGACTGCCTGGGAGGGTGGATGAGCAAGAGATAACATGAAGGGTTGGGGAAACTGGCACGTACGGGTGAGGGCCAGTGTACAAAGCTGTGTAAATATATCATTTTGCCATGTATATATCTTGCTCTGCGCGATTTCTCGTTCTCTCCCTGAGAGAGAGAGACTGAGAGACACCAGCCAGTGAACAGATATCTCCCTGAGAGAGAGACACCAGTCAGTGTACAGATATCTCCCTGAGAGAGGGACTGAGAGACACCAGTCAGTGTACAGATATCTCCCTGAGAGAGAGGGACTGAGACACCAGTCAGTGTACAGATATCTCCCTGACAGAGAGACTGCGAGACACCAGTCAGTGTACAGATATCTCCCTGAGAGAGACACTGAGAGACACCAGTCAGTGTACAGATATCTCCCTGAGAGAGAGTTACTAAGAGACACCAGTCAGTGTGCAGATATGAGTCTGATGTCTTCACATTCTAACATTGTCTTGTGTTTTTCCACAGTGTTGGTGACTGAATCTTTTACAGTTACAACTGATACCCCTCATGTGACTGTGAAGGAAGGAAATGGCAAGTACAATGGAATTATTGGGTGTTTGTGTGGTGGGTGGGAGCAGGAATATGACTTTGAGGTCAGTAAATGCTGGAGATGGACGGTCAGCCAGCGAGGCTGGACATGTGTCAACGCAGGTCTCTGATCTAAAACGGTTGAGCTCCATATTGAATCTGTCATATTGCCAGTCACAAGGTGACATCCTGATCCTGGCCCAGGCGCTGCCGTCTGTTGTGCCAGTGCGGGAGAGACAGATGAGTGAGGTCAGCACCCTGGCCTGACATTTGTTCCTGCTGAATGCTTTGTCCGTGTCCACATCTTTGTTACTCCAGACACAATCCTGGTTACTGGACACCCATCGAAGTCCCTGTGTAACCTTTACATCCAAACCTCAAATTCACACCGAGTCTTGTTCACCGTCGGACAATGGCTCTTGTTTAAAATACACCTATTTGTCCAGTCCTATAACCCTTGCTCTATCCATAACCCACTCCAGCCCGAACAACCCTCCCTATCTCTGTCACCTTCCCACAGCCCCTACAACCCTCCCGATCGCTGTACCTTCCCCAGCCTCTACAACCCTCCCAATCTCTGTAACCTCCTCCAGTCCCTACAACCCTCACTATCTCTGTAACCTTCTCCAGCCCCTACAACCCTCCCTATCTCTAACCTCATCCAGCCCCTACAACCCTCCCAATCTCTGTAACCTCCTCCAGCCCCTACAACCGTCCCTATCTCTGTAACCTCCTCCAGCCCCTACAACCCTCCCTATTTCTGTAACCTCCTCCAGCCCCTACAACCCTCCCTATCTCTGTAACCTCCTCCAGCCCCTACAACCCTCCCTATTTCTGTAACCTCCTCCAGCCCCTACAACTCTCCCAATCTCTGTAACCTCCTCCAACCCCTACAACCCTCCCTATCTCTGTAACCTCCTCCAGCCCCTACAACTCTCCCTATCCCTGTAACCTCCTCCAGCCCCTACAACCCTCCCTATCTCTGAAACCTCCTCCAGCCCCGACAGCCCTCCCTATCTCTAACCTCATCCAGCCCCTACAACCCTCCCAATCTCTGTAACCTCCTCCAGCCCCTACAACCCTCCCTATTTCTGTAACCTCCTCCAGCCCCTACAACCCTCCCTATCTCTGTAACCTCCTCCAGCCCCGACAGCCCTCCCTATGTCTGTAACCACCTCCAGCCCCTACAACCCTCCCTATCTCTGTAACCTCCTCCAGCCCCCACAACCCTCCCTATCTCTGTAACCTCCTCCAGCCCCTACAATCCTCCCTATCCCTGTAACCTCCTCCAGCCCCGACAGCCCTCCCTATGTCTGTAACCTCCTCCAGCCCCCACAACCCTCCCTATCTCTGTAACCTCCATCAGCCCCTACAACCCTCCCTATCTCTGTAACCTCCTCCAGCCCCTACAACCCTCCCTATCTCTGTAACTCCTCCAGCCCCTACAACCCTCCCTATCTCTGTAACCTCCTCCAGCCCCTACAACTCTCCCTATCCCTGTAACCTCCTCCAGCCCCTACAACCCTCCCTATCTCTGAAACCTCCGACAGCCCTCCCTATCTCTAACCTCATCCAGCCCCTACAACCCTCCCAATCTCTGTAACCTCCTCCAGCCCCTACAACCCTCCCTATTTCTGTAACCTCCTCCAGCCCCTACAACCCTCCCTATCTCTGTAACCTCCTCCAGCCCCGACAGCCCTCCCTATGTCTGTAACCACCTCCAGCCCCTACAACCCTCCCTATGTCTGTAACCTCCTCCAGCCCCCACAACCCTCCCTATCTCTGTAACCTCCATCAGCCCCTACAACCCTCCCTATCTCTGTAACCTCCTCCAGCCCCGACAGCCCTCCCTATGTCTGTAACCTCCTCCAGCCCCTACAACTCTCCCAATCTCTGTAACCTCTTCCAGCCCCTACAACCCTCCCTATCTCTGTAACCTCCATCAGCCCCTACAACCCTCCCTATCTCTGTAACCTCCTCCAGACCCTACAACCCTATCTCTGTAACCTCCTCCAGCCCCGACAGCCCTCCCTATCTCTGTAACCTCCTCCAGCCCCGACAGCCCTCCCTACCTCTGTAACCTCCTCCAGCCCCGACAGCCCTCCCTATCTCTGTAACCTCCCCCAGCCCCTACAACCCTCCCTATCTCTGTAACCTCCTCCAGCCCCGACAGCCCTCCCTATCTCTGTAACCTCCTCCAGCCCCGACAGCCCTCCCTACCTCTGTAACCTCCTCCAGCCCCGACAGCCCTCCCTATCTCTGTAACCTCCTCCAGCCCCTACAACCCTCCCTATCTCTGTAACCTCCTCCAGCCCCGACAGCCCTCCCTATCTCTGTAACCTCCTCCAGCCCCGACAGCCCTCCCTACCTCTGTAACCTCCTCCAGCGCCGACAGCCCTCCCTACCTCTGTAACCTCCTCCAGCCCCGACAGCCCTCCCTATCTCTGTAACCTCCTCCAGCCCCTACAACCCTCCCTATCTCTGTAACCTCCTCCAGCCCCGACAGCCCTCCCTATCTCTGTAACCTCCTCCAGCCCCTACAATCCTCCCTATCTCTGTAACCTCCTCCAGCCCCTACAATCCTCCCTATGTCTGTAACCTCCTCCAGCCCCGACAGCCCTCCCTATCTCTGTAACCTCCTCCAGCCCCTACAATCCTCCCTATCTCTGTAACCTCCTCCAGCCCCGACAGCCCTCCCTATCTCTGTAACCTCCTCCAGCCCCTACAACCCTCCCTATCTCTGTAACCTCCTCCAGCCCCGACAGCCCTCCCTATGTCTGTAACCTCCTCCAGCCCCGACAGCCCTCCCTATCTCTGTAACCTCCTCCAGCCCCGACAGCCCTCCCTATCTCTGTAACCTCCTCCAGCCCCGACAGCCCTCCCTATCTCTGTAACCTCCTCCAGCCCCGACAGCCCTCCCTATCTCTGTAACCTCCTCCAGCCCCGACAGCCCTCCCTATCTCTGTAACCTCCTCCAGCCCCTACAACCCTCCCTATCTCTGTAACCTCCTCCAGCCCCGACAGCCCTCCCTATGTCTGTAACCTCCTCCAGCCCCGACAGCCCTCCCTATCTCTGTAACCTCCTCCAGCCCCGACAGCCCTCCCTATCTCTGTAACCTCCTCCAGCCCCGACAGCCCTCCCTATCTCTGTAACCTCCTCCAGCCCCGACAGCCCTCCCTATCTCTGTAACCTCCTCCAGCCCCGACAGCCCTCCCTATCTCTGTAACCTCCTCCAGCCCCGACAGCCCTCCCTATCTCTGTAACCTCCTCCAGCCCTGACAGCCCTCCCTATCTCTGTAACCTCCTCCAGTCCCAACAACCCTCCCTATCTCTGTAACCTCCTCCAGCCCTGACAATAGACATAGGCTTATTCTGTTTTCTGCCAGCCAATATTCGATCCATGTTAACATATTTTTGCTACACCACGTACCATTATTTTCCTTAATCTTTGATGTGGCACCATATCGAATGCTTTCTGGAAATCTAAGTTCAGCAAGTCTGCAAGTTCCCCTTTACCCACAGTGTATGTTAACTCCATCAAGCAACTTCACTAATTTGGCTAAACATAATTTCCATTCGTCAAAACTGAGCAGAATCTTTCCGATTATAGTGAGATTTAAAAAAAAAATTTTTAATTAAAGTTTTGCAAAATTTTTCACAATAAACAATAGTAATATAATACTAAGACAACAAAACAGCGTGAACATTAACATAGTGCAGAAAGAGAATATACAATAGCACTTAACTATACGTTTCCCCACACGTCTCAGTGTTCCCACACCCTCCCAATGGAACACTCACTCCCCCCCCCCCCCATGGATTGCTGCTGCTGCTGACGTTTTAATTTTCCCCGAGAAAGTCGACTAACGGTATTATGCCCCCCTCAACAGCAGCAACTCTCCATTTGGCAAAATTAGTTTGTGGTGTTGTCCCTTGCTTCTCCCGTACCGATTTTGTTGTCGTCTCGTGCTCGCTTCCGCGGCCCTCCCGTCTTCCCCGTTTTCTCTGCTCCTGTGGATGCCAAGTTTGTTAACGTTTCCCTGCCTCCCCCCTCCCCCTCCACGTCCCTGGCTCTCCTCTATTGTTCCCTGTCTCTTCACTCTACCCCCCACCCCTGCTTCTGCCCCCCCCCCCCCCCCCCCATGGTTCACCTTTCCTTCCTCCTTAAATGTAGCTGTCCCCCCCACCCCCCTCTCCCGGTCTATCTCTCCCTCTCATGCTTTAGCTACTCTCCCCTGTTTCTTGGCTACCTGACTATTCTTCTGCTTGTTTGTTGGCCACAAACAAGTCCCGGAACAATTGGGTGAATGGCTCCCACGTTCTGTGGAAGCCATTGTCTGACCCTCGGATGGCGAATTTGATTTTCTCCATTTGGAGAGATTCCGAGAGGTCGGACAGCCAGTCTGCAGCTATGGGCGAAGCTGCTGACCGCCAGCCGAACAGGATTCTACGGCGTGCGATCAGGGAGGCAAAGGCGTCCGCCCTCCTCCCCAAGAATAGATCTGGCTGGTCTGATACCCCCGAAGACCACTTTCGGGCATGGCTGCACCCTCACCCCCACCACCTTGGACATTGCCTCGAAGAAGGCTGTCCAGTACCCCGCAAGTCTGGGGCAGGACCAGAACATGTGGGCGTGGTTGGCCGGGCCTCCTTGGCACCGTTCACATCTATCCTCCATCTCCGGGAAGAACCTACCCATACGGGTCCTTGTTAAGTGGGCTCGATGTACCACTTTTAGTTGCCTCTGGCTGAGCCTTGCACACATTGAGGTGGAGTTGACCCTATGCAATGCTTCACTCCAGAGCCCCCACCCTATTTCAATCCCCAGGTCGTCCTCCCATTTCTTTCTTGTTGCGTCCAGTACGGTGTCGGCCCTTTCTATCAATCAGTTATACATGTCACTACAGTTTCCTTTACCTAGTATGCTTGCGTCCAGTTACTCTTCCAGTAGTGTCTGTAGAGGTGGTTGTGGGTCTGTCCCTGTCTCCTTTCGTAGGAAGTTTTTTAGTTGCAGGTACCTTAGCTCGTTCCCCCTGGCTAGCTGGAATTTCTCTGTCAGTTCGCCCAGTGTTGCGATCCTGCCGCCCGTGTATAGGTCCCTGACTGTCAGTGCCCCTCTGTCCTGAACCCACCTTTTGAAGGTGGCGTCAGTCAGTGCTGGTGTGCCATGATTAGTTTGTCTAGTGCTTTGAAAAAGGCCTTGGGGATGTAGATCAGGATGGATCTGAATAGGAAGAGGTACCTGGGCAGCGCGTTCATTTTGATCATCTGGACTCTCCCCGCGAGGGAGAGTGGGAGTGTGTTCCATCTTTGCAGGTCCTTTTGACTTCCTCTGTCAGACTGGTGAGGTTCCATTTGTGGATCCCTTTCCAGTCATGGGCTATTTGGATCCCCAGGTAGCGGAATTTGAGTCGGGCTTCTTTAAGCGGCAGTTCCGTTAGTGCTGTCCCGTCCTACTTGTGGGTGTACCGGGAAGATCTCGCTTTTGCTCATGTTGAGTTTGTAGCCCGAGAAGGCGGCAAACTCTTTCAGGAGCGCAATGATTCCATCCATGCTGCTTTGTGGGTCCGAGATGTAGAGGAGCAGGTCATCTGCATAGTGTGAGGCTCTGTGCTCTCTGCCTCCCCTTCGGATCCCCCTCCAGCTTTATGTTGCTCTGAGTGCAATTGCTAGTGGCTCGATCGCTAGAGCGAACAGCAGCGGGGACAGTGGGCATCCTTGTCTGGTGCCCCTGTGCAGCTGGAATTATCGGGAGTTGGTGTTTTGTCCGTACGCTCGCCATGGGAGTGCTGTATAGGAGTTTTACCCAGGCGGTGAATCCTGTTCCAAGCCCGAACCGCTCCAGTACCTCTGAGGTATTTCCATTCGACTCTGTCGAAGGCCTTTTCTGCGTCCAGGGAGACGATCACCTCTGGTGTTCTCGCCGCGTAGGGGGTCATTATCACGTTCAGCTGGTGCCTGATGTTCGAGGTGAGCTGTCTACCTTTGACAAAGCCGGTCTGGTCCTCTGCGACCACCTCTGGTACGCAGTCTTCTAGCCTTTTGGCTAGAATCTTGGCCAGTATTTTGGCATCCGCGTTCAGCAGTGAGATGGGTCTGTATGACCCACATTCCATTGGGTCTTTATCCTTCTTGGGTATCGGCGAGATTGAGGCCTGTGCTAGCGTGGGCAGCAGTGTGCCCCTAGCTAGCGAGTCTGTGAACATCTCCCACAGGTGCGGGGCCAGTGCTGTCGCAAATTATTTGTAGAAGTCTGCCGGGAACCTGTCTGGTCCCAGTGCCTTCCCCGCCTGCATGGAGCTTATGCTGTCCATGATCTCTCTCAGTGCTAGTGGTGTTTCCAGGCCCCGTTTTCTGCCCTCCCCCACGACTGGTATGTCCAGTCCATCAAGGAACCGTTTTATCCCGGACTCCCCCATTGGGGGCTCTGAGGTGTACAGCCCTTGGTCGAAGGCCTTGAAGGCTTTGTTGGTCTTTTCTGATTCTAATGTGCCTCTGGTATCCCTGATTTGTGCAATTTCTCTGGTGGCTGCCTGCTTTCTCAGCTGGTGTGCCAACAGGCGGCTGGCTTTGTCTCCGTGTTCGTATAGGGTCCCACTTGCCTGGCAGAGTTGGGGCACTGCTTTCCTGGTGGACAGCAGGTCAAAGTTCCTTTGTAACTCTTTCCTCTCCGCCAGGAGCTCTACGGTCGGGGCCTCGGAGTATTTACAGTCTACCTCCAGTATGGAGTCGACCAGCTGCTGCCTAGCCGCGCTTTCCTGCCTATCTCTTCGCACTTTGAAAGCGATAATTTCCCCTCTTATTACGGCCTTTCGCGCTTCCCAGAAATTGGAGGGTGAGACCTCCCCGTTCTGGTTGTTCTCCGTGTGCTCTGCTGTGGTCCGCAATATCTTTTCGTTGAAGGCCTCGTCATCTAGTAGGGCAATGTTCAACCTCCATGTGGGGCGTTGGGCCCTGCCCTCCAGCCTCACGTCCATGTAGTGTGGAGTGTGGTCTGATATCACAATTGCGGAGTATTCCACTTTGTCTATCCCCGGAAGCACCGTTTTCCCCACCACAAAGAAGTCAATTCTGGTGTCTATGTTGTGTACTGGGGAGAAGAAGGAGAATTCCTTCTCCCCTGGGTGGGTGAACCTCCAGGGGTCCACCGCTCCCATCTGTTCCATAAAGTGACTGAGTTCCCTTGCCATGTCTGAGGTTTTCCCCGTTTTGGGGTTTGACCTATCAGTCGTTGGATTCCCGTGAGAGTCTAAGTGCCTAGTTATAAGCTCCTTAATGAATGATTCAAATATCTTCCCCACGACAGACGCGGGTTAACTAGACTATGGGTTCCTGTTTTCTGCCTCCCTCCCTTCTTCAATAGAGGGGTTTAGATTTGCTGCTTTCAGATGGCAACTTTCCAGAATCTGGGGAATTTTGGAAAATTAACACCAACGCTTCAGTTGGCCCATTAGCCACCGATTTTCAGACTCTAGGATGATGTCCATCAGGACCCGGAGACCTGTCAGCCCGCAGCTCCCTCAGTTTGCTCAGGACGGAACAAAGAAAGGTACAGCACAGGAGCAGGCCCTTCGGCCCTCCAAGCCCGTGCCGACCATGCTGCCCGACTAACCTAGAACCTTCTACACTTCCTGGGTCCGTATCCTTCTATTCCCATCCTATTCATGTATTTGTCAAGATGCCCCTTAAATGTCACTATCGTCCCTGCTTCCACCACCTCCTCCGGTAGCGAGTTCCAGGCACCCACTACCCTCTGCGTAAAAAACTTGCCTCGTACATCTACTCTAAACCTTGCCCCTCGCACCTTAAACCTATGCCCCCTAGTAATTGACCCCTCTACCCTGGGGAAAAGCCTCTGACTATCCACTCTGTCTATGCCCCTCATAATTTTATATACCTCTATCAGGTCGCCCCTCAACCTCCTTCGTTCCAGTGAGAACAAACCGAGTTTATTCAATCGCTCCTCATAGCTAATGCCCTCCATACCAGGCAACATTCTTGTAAATCTCTTCTGCACCCTCTCTAAAGCCTCCACATCCTTCTGGTAGTGTGGCGACCAGAATTGAACACCATGGGTGGGATTCTGTGATCCGGGGGCTAAGTGTTGATGCTGTTGTAAACGCCGTCGCGTTTCCCGACGGCATCAGCACGTCTTCGGGATCAGCAATTCTAGCCCGTACAAGGGCCAGCACTGCACTGGAGTGCTTCAAGCCGCTCCAGCTGCTGATCCCTGCATGAACTGGGCACCGCTGGATCGCGTGCCGGCGTTGGCTCCGGGCTGCGAGAATCCCGCCCCATATTCCAAGTGTGGCCTAACTAAGGTTCTATACAGCTGCAACATGACTTGCCAATTCTTATACTCAATGCCCCGGCCAATGAAGGCAAGCATGCCGTCTGCCTTCTTGACTACCTTCTCCACCTGTGTTGCCCCTTTCAATGACCTGTGGACCTGTACTCCTAGATCTCTCTGACTTTCAATACTCTTGAGGGTTCTACCATTCATTGTATATTTCCCACCTAAATTTGACCTTCCGAAATGCATTACCTCACATGTGTCCGGATTAAACTGCATCTGCCATCTCTCCGCCCAAGTCTCCATCCTACCTATATCCTGCTGTATCCTCAGACACTCCTCATCGATATCCGCAATTCCACCAAATGTAGTGTCGTCCGCAAATTTACTAATCAGACCAGTTACGTTTTCTCCCAAATCATTTATTTATATATATATATATATATATATATATATATATAACGAACAGTGAAGGTTCCAGCACTGATCCCTGCGGAACTTCCTCCTGGTGATTGTAATTTCACTATGTTCCCCTCTCTGCTCCGTCTCCTGATTTCCAGATATTACGGGAATTTTGTTTTTCGGAGCCTCCCGTGGCGAAGACTGGAACAAAACTATTTGTTCATTTGCTCATCACCACCTTTACGAGGCACCTTGCAGATGTGAAATGGGGATGGTGGCCTAGCGGATGACACCCACGTCCGCGAATTAGTAATGAATAGTAACGCTCACGGTATCTCCTCCAGCATCTGTGGCCTTCAGGGATACCTTCCTGTGACTGGCCTCCGCGGATTGTCGTTCTCAGCCGTTGGGTTTGGAGTTGGGTGGGGCGAGTCTGTTGGAGTGTCGACTTCACTTGACCTACCGTCTGAATGCTGTGCGGAGTCTGCACATCCTCCCCGTGTCTGCGTGGGTTTCCTCCGGGTGCTCCGGTTTCCTCCCACAGCCCAAAGATGTGCAGGTTCGGTGGATTGGCCATGATAAATTGCCCTTAGTGTCCAAAATTGCCCTTAGTGTTGGGTGGGGTTACTGGGTTACGGGGATAGGGTGGAGGTGTTGACCTTGGGTAGGGTGCTCTTTCCAAGAGTCGGTGCAGACTCGATGGGCCGAATGGCCTCCTTCTGCACTGTAAATTCTATGATAATCTATGAATGACCCCTGGCTCCTAGAGGGCTAAAGCAAAGAGGCTAAAGTGTCTCTTTCCATGTTCCCCCCCCCCCCCCCCCCCCCTTTCCGTGGGGCTTTTTGTGTGGGGGTCGGTGGTGGTGGGAAGGGGACTTTGCTGGATTTCTAACTGCTCTTCTTCGCCCCTTCAGCTGCTGACCTCCACTGCCAGTTCTCGGCAGATTTCGGCCAACCTCGCGTGGAGTGGAAGTATTTCCTTCCGGATGGTTCCAACTGGTATGTGTATTACGATGGAACAGTCACAGGTGAGTCCGTCATCTCTTTGGCAACCCTCTCCTGAAACGTCGGGTGTGCCTGCTCGATGGGCCATGCCGGTGCCCAGGCCGCCTCCTCTCCGAACCGTGACCCTACCTCTCTCTCTCTCTCTCTCAGGTAAATACGTGGACCGAGTCGAATACTCCACTCGGGCCCTGCACTTCAAGAGCACCATTGCCACCGATGACGGACGCTACGTCTGCGAGGTGACTGGAGGCGGCGGAGATCACGCTGGGCAGGCCACAGTCATCCTTGTGGTCCAGAGTAGGTGGAGCAACGGGGAGGGGAGGGCAGCTCTGGGGGGAGGGGGTGGGTGGGATGGGGTGGCAGTGGCATAGAACTGGATTTGGATCAATAACTTCAAAATGGGGAACTGAGGCCAACCCCCCCCTCCCCCGTCCACAGTTTGCTAATGATACAACGTTAGGCAGCTGAATAAACATTATGGAGAATGTAGAGGCAGAAAGGGGGAAGAGCAAGCTTATCATAGGATGTGGGCATCACATCGTGCCAACATTTATTGCCCATCCCTAATTGCCACCCGTTTGTTGATCAGGATCTGTACCCCCCCCCGGTCTTGGGAGGCCAGCCCTGAATAAAATACCTGGCCGACCCACCCCTCCTTCAATCTGCTCTGGTCTGTAACCTTTAGGTGTGTCTCTTGTAACATTGCCATGTCCGCCTGAGGGGACCAAGTGATCAGCCTCTCCCCCCCCCCCCCCCCCTGCCGAATAGCCATTACCCTTCTTAGGCCAGCCTCCCGCTTGCATCCCTCGCCTCCTCGGGCCCACTCTTGGGCCTCCACCGTCCTCGACCTCCCCTTTGTCCCCTAGCAACAGTTCCTCCCTGTCAGCAGCAGAGCAGCTCTCCTCCACCCCCTCCCCCAATAGCAGCAACACAATCCACCCCACCCTCCCCATACCAAGCTTATCACCTGCTCGCCCCCCACTACGCTTCCGTGAACTAGCTCACCTAGCTAGCCTGGTAGCTCCCGCCCATGGTGCCAGACACCCTATCTCCCTATTGTTCTTCCTTCTCTCTTTCTCCCCCCCCCCCCCCCCCCCCCCCGCCCCGTTACATTTCTGAGCAACTGCTCAAACATTTTAACAAAACAAAAACCAAAGAAAAAGGAAGGGGCAATAAAACCCCCAAGAACAATCCCTTTGTTATGGGCGGGGCGTTTTCAGAACCCCAAAATGTATCATGGAGTTCACCCAACCTCTCCCTTTAATGTATTTGTTGCTTTTCCTAGCACACAGCTTTTCCCCTCGGTGTGGGATTACAATTATGGACACATGGGTTCTTAAACACAAAACACTGTTTATTCCATGAACTCAACTTAACATCTTAAATAAACATTGGATCTCTTAACACCCCTTACTTCAAAGATAACTCAGAAAATATTACAACAGTAAATAACTCCTTAAAGTGTTCCTTCAAACTTCCAAGAGACTTAACACATTTAAACAGTATCACATCAGGTTAAAAGATATATATATTTTCTGTAGAATGGCAGAGATATATTAGCTTGGTTGACTTCAGCTCCAGCACCTTGCTTTCGTCCGGCAGCTCTCTGGGCACACACAACACACACAAACTGCTTTTTCCAACTGGCTTTCTCTCTTCAAGCAACTCACAGCAAACTAGAACTTCTCAAGCTGCTGTCTCAAACTGGCTTTCTCCTTTTAATCAGCTTACAGCAAAACAGCCAGACACTTTTAAACTGCCCTCAGCAAAACCAGCCAGGCACTTTTCAAAACTGAAACTTCAAAATGGCTGAACTGAGCTGAGCTCCGCCCACTCTGACATCACTGTTTTCTTAAAGGTACATTACTTAAACATCCAGTTCTTAAAGGTACTCTCACATGACGCCTTGGGCGAGATTCTCCACACCGGCGCCGGTTGGGAGAATCGCCTGGGCCGCCAAAAATTCCCAGGACGCCGGTCTGACGCCCTCCCCCGATTCTCCCAAGTGGCGGGAACGGCCCGGTCGAGTTCCGCGGGCCGCAGGCCGGAGAATCGCCGGAGACACCCAAAATGGCGATTCTCAGGCACCCCCGCTATTCTCAGTGCTGGATGGGCCGAGCGGCCAGGCTAAAACGGCGGGTTTCCCCCGGCACCGTCCACACCTGGTCACTGCCGTCGGGAACTGCGCGCGAACGCTGGGGGGGGGGGGGGCGAGGGGGGATCCTGCACCTCAAATGTGGGGTGGCCCGCGATCGGTGCCCACCAATCGTCGGGCCGTCCTCTCTGAAGGAGGATCTCCTTCCTTCCGCGGCCCCGCAAGATCCGTCCGCCATCTTCTTGCGGGGCGGACTCGGAGAGGACGGCAACCGCGCATGCGCGGATGACGCCCGTTATGCGGCGCCGGCTGCGTTATCTATGCGACGCCGCCTTTACGTGGGCGACAAGGCCTGGCACGTGTAGATGACGCGGCCCCGATCCGAGTCCATTGTCAGGGCCCTGAATCGGTCGGGACCGGGGCCGTTTCGCACCGTCGTGAACCTTGACGGCGTTCACGACGGCGCGGCCACTTCGGCGCGGGAGTGGAGAATCCCGCCCCTTGTTGCAGAGAGCACTGCATATCCAGAACCTCACATAAATAACTTCAAGCAAACTCGACCCTGCAATGCCGTCCCCCAAGATTCATAAGAACATACAGTGCAGAAGGAGGCCATTCGGCCCATCGAGTCTGCACCAACCCTCTTAAGCCCCCACTTTCACCCTATCCCTGTAACCCAATAACCCCTCCTAACCTTTTCGGTCACTAAGGGCAATTTATCATGGCCAATCCACCTAACCTGCATGTCTTTGGAATGACCTTAATCCCCTGCCAGCCTTTTGTCCTTGATAAAGTTCATCGCTTTGTCCGGCGGTTCAATGTAAAGTTCCTGGCCATCAAAAGTCACCCACAGGCATGCTGGATAGAACATCCCGAACTTCACCCGCTTCTTGAAGATGGACGATTTTGCCCTGTTAAATCCGACTCACCTTTTGGCCAGTTCCGCCCCCAGGTCCTGGTCGATGCACAATTCACAATTCTCCCAGTTGCACCTCTGTACCTGCCTGGCCCAGCGCAAAATCTGTTCCTTGTCCAGGAACCGGTGCATTCGCACCACCATCGCCCTCGGCGGTTCGTTTGCTTGGGTCTTCCTCGCAAGCGTTCTGTGCGCTCTGTCCACCTCCAAGGGTTGAGTAAACGACCCCTCTCCCATCAACTTTTCCAGCATACATGCCACGTATGCCCTCGCGTCCGATCCCTCACTACCCTCTGGGAGGCCTACGTTCTTCAGATTCTGTCTCCTGGACCTGCTCTCCAAGTTCTCCACCTTCTCCTGGAGTCTTTTCTGGTGGTCCTTCATCAGCCCCACCTCGGCCTCCAACGTGGTGAGATAGTCCTCGTGCTCGGCCACCTTTTCTTCCCCCTTCTGGATCGCCCGTCCGTGGGCTTCTAGCCCCTGTTCCACCCGATCAATTGATGCCTTGAGCGGGTCTAGCGTCTCCTTCTTTAGCTTGGCGAAGCTCTCCTCGAAGAACTTCACCAGCTGTACCGTCGACCACTGTACCGCCCCATATACTGGTGGGGAATTTCTCCCCACGGTCTCACTCTCTACCGATTTATTCCAATAAAATTCCGACAAAATCCGGAGAAAAGGTCCACCAGCTCCGTCACAAGCGGGAGCTACCAAATGTGCGACCTCCTACTCCATGGCCACCACCAGAAGTCTGGTGTCGAGCTTCTTGAATGTTGGAGCTGCACTCATCCAGGCGAGTGGGCAGTATTCCATTACACGCCTGACTTGTGTCTTGTGATAGTGGCAGGCTTTGAGAGGTTGGGAGGTGAGTTACTCGCTACAGTATTAATGTGGCTAGTCCAGTTCAGTCTCTGATCAACGGTAACCCCCAGGATGTTGAAAGTGGGATATTCAGTGATAGTAGTCACTGGCCTTCATAGCGAGAGGATTTGAGTGCAGCAATGAGGATTGTGTAGGGCATTGGCCACACCTGGGGTATTGTGTGCAGTTTTAGTGTCCTTATCTGAGGAAGGATGTTCTTGCTGTGGAGGGAGTGCAGCAAGGGTTTACCCGGCTGATTCCTGGGATGGCGGAACTGTCATATGAGGAGAGACTAAGTTGGTTAGGATTATATTGATTGGAGTTTACAAGAGTGAGAGAGGATCGCATAGAAACTGACAAAATTCTAACAGGATCAGACAGGGTAGATTCAGAAAGAATGTTCCTGATGGTGGGGGGTCCAGAACGAGGGCCCCCTAGTAATTGACCCCTCTACCCTGGGGAAAAGCCTCTGACTATCCACTCTGTCTATGCCCCTCATAATTTTGTAGACCTCTATCAGGTCGCCCCTCAACCTCCTTCGTTCCAGTGAGAACAAACCGAGTTTATTCAACCGCTCCTCATAGCTAATGCCCTCCATACCAGGCAACATTCTGGTAAATCTCTTCTGCACCCTCTCTAAAGCCTCCACATCCTTCTGGTAGTGTGGCGACCAGAACTGAACACTATACTCCAAGTGTGGCCGAACTAAGGTTCTATACAGCTGCAACATGACTTGCCAATTCTTATACTCAATGCCCCGGCCAATGAAGGCAAGCATGCCGTATGCCTTCTTGACTACCTTCTCCACCTGTGTTGCCCCTTTCAATGACCTGTAGACCTGTACTCCTAGATCTCTCTGACTTTCAATACTCTTGAGGGTTCTACCATTCACTGTATATTCCCTACCTGAATTAGACCTGGGGCTGAAGGAATATGGCGGGAAGGCAGCATCAAGGTATTGACGATGATCAGCCCTGATCATAATGAATGGCCGAGCAGGCTCGAAGGGCCGAATGGCCTCCTCCTGCTCCTATTTTCTATGTATGTTTCAATGTAATGTTCATGTCGAGGGGCGATGGTTAGATCCTCTTGTTGGAGATAGTCTTTGCCTGGCACTTGTGTGGCACGAATGTTACTTTGGTGCATGAAGGGGAGAAAACCAACTTACATTCACGGCAAGCAATTGCACAGGCAAAAAGGAAGCTTGTCATTTATATTGGGTTGAAGTAAAAAAATCTTATTGCAGTTAAAAAGGGCACTCGTGAGACTGCATGTTAAATACTGGGTGCAGCTTGGGTCTCCTTGTTTAAGGAAGAATGTAAATGCATTGGAGGCGGCTCAGAGGAGATTGATACCTGGAATGAGTGGGTTGTCTTGAGAACGGGGTGGAGATACTGGACTTGTTTCCACTAGAGTTTCGAAGAGGGAGGGGTGACTTGTTAAATTTAAGAGTACCCACTTTTTTCCAATTTAGCGTGGCCAATCCACTTGCCCTGCACAGACACGGGGAGAATGTGCAAACTCCACACGGACAGTGACCCAGAGCCGGGATTGAACCCGGGACCTCGGCGCCGTGAGGTAGCAGTGCTAACCACTGCGCCGCCGTGCTGCCCCAAGTGAGGGTTGACTTGATTGAAGTGTGGAAGATCCGAAATGTGAGGTGGAGCACCTTAGAGGGGCCAAATGTCCGCCTTTTGATCGTCTCTCTGATGGGATTGGTAATAAATCCCAGAGCCCTCGAATGCGCACATGAAGGGCGAATGGAGGAATGGGAAAGGGATGGTTGGCACTGAATGGGGTCTCAACGTTGGTCAGATCAAGTGTTTGAAGTAGATGTCAGTCGATCTCTTCATAATATCCTCTCTCTCTCTCTCACTCTCCCTCTCTCCCCTCCCGCGTTGCACCCCACCTCTCAGTCCCTCCAGAGACTCCTCATGCCTCCATCCCGACCTCTGTGACAACAGGGAGCGCAGTCACCCTCCGGTGCATTGAGAATGTGGGTCAACCTCCCTCTACGTTCAAGTGGTTCCGGAACAATATGTTGATGCCTGAAAATCCGAAAACAAACCAGGCCTACCAGAATTCCTCCTACACCATGGATCCCAAGACTGGAACCCTGGTGAGTCCAGATTGCCACAGAATTAGGTGGGATTGGGAGGGGAAATGCTAGGGAGGGGGCTGGGAGGAGGGGGGGGTTGCACGGGAGCGGGCATGGCTGGGCAAAAGGGACGGCGGCTGGGGTGGGGGGGCTGGAATGGCTAGGTGGGGAGGGCTGGAATGACGAGGTGGGGGGGCGGGGCTGGAATGGCTAGGTGGAGGGTGGGGCTGGAATGACTAGGTGGGGGGGCGGGGCTGGAATGACTAGGTGGGGGGAGGGGCTGGAATGGCTAGGTGGGGGGGCGGGGCTGGAATGGCTAGGTGGGGGGGGCGGGGCTGGAATGGCTAGGTGAGGGGAGGGGCTGGAATGGCTAGGTGGGGGGTGGGGCTGGAATGGCTAGGTTGGGGGGTGGGGCTGGAATGACTAGGTGGGGGGGGTGGGGCTGGAATGACTAGGTGGGGGGCGGGGCTGGGATGACTAGGTGGGGGGAAGGGCTGGAATGGCTAGGTTGGGGGGTGGGGCTGGAATGGCTAGGTGGGGGGGTGGGGCTGGAAT
Organism: Scyliorhinus torazame; assembly: GCF_047496885.1. Lineage (NCBI taxonomy): Eukaryota > Metazoa > Chordata > Chondrichthyes > Carcharhiniformes > Scyliorhinidae > Scyliorhinus > Scyliorhinus torazame. The sequence continues at coordinate 78,558,808 of NC_092710.1, read as the reverse complement.
GGCTAGGTGGGGGGAGGGGCTGGAATGGCTAGGTGGGGGGTGGGGCTGGAATGACTAGGTGGGGGGGCGGGGCTGGAATGACTAGGTGGGGGGGCGGGGCTGGAATGACTAGGTTTTGGGGGTGGGGCTGGAATGGCTAGGTGGGGGGGGTGGGGCTGGAATGGCTAGGTGGGGGGGTGGGGCTGGAATGGCTAGGTGGAGGGTGGGGCTGGAATGGCTAGGTGGGGGGAGGGGCTGGAATGGCTAGGTGGGGGGTGGGGGTGGAATGGCTAGGTGGGGGGTGGGGCTGGAATGGCTAGATGGAGGGTGGGGCTGGAATGGCTAGGTGGAGGGTGGGGCTGGAATGGCCAGGTTGGGTGGTGGGGCTGGAATGGCTAGGTGGGGGGAGGGGCTGGAATGACTAGGTGGGGGAGGGGCTGGAATGGCTAGGTGGGGGTAGGGGCTGGAATGACTAGGTGGGGGAGGGGCTGGAATGGCTAGGTGGGGGGAGGGGCTGGAATGACTAGGTGGGGGGAGGGGCTGGAATGGCTAAGTGGAGGGCGGGGCTGGAATGGCTAGGTGGGGGAGGGGCTGGAATGGCTAGGTGGGGGGCGGGGCTGGAATGGCTAGGTGGGGGGCGGGGCTGGAATGGCTAGGTGGGGGGCGGGGCTGGAATGGCTAGGTGGGGGGAGAGGCTGGAATGGCTAGGTGGGGTCGGGGCTGGAATGACTAGGTGGGAGGGGCTGGAATGGCTAGGTGGAGGGAGGGGCTGGAATGGCTAGGTGGGGGGGCGGGGCTGGAATGGCTAGGTGGGGGGGCGGGGCTGGAATGGCTAGGTGGGGGGGCGGGGCTGGAATGGCTAGGTGGAGGGTGGGGCTGGAATGGCTAGGTTGGGGGGGTGGGGCTGGAATGGCTAGGTGGGGGGAGGGGCTGGAATGGCTAGGTGGGGGGAGGGGCTGGAATGGCTAGGTGGGGGGAGGGGCTGGAATGGCTAGGTGGGGGGCGGGGCTGGAATGGCTAGGTGGGGGGAGGGGCTGGAATGGCTAGGTGGGGGGAGGGGCTGGAATGGCTAGGTGGGGGGCGGGGCTGGAATGGCTAGGTGGGAGGGGCTGGAATGGCTCGGTGGAGGGAGGGGCTGGAATGGCTAGGTGGGGGAGGGGCTGGGTGGGTGGGGGGTGGCTGGGAGGAGGCGGGGATGGCTAGGTGGGCGTGGGGCTGGAATGGCTAGGTGGGGAGGGCTGGGTGGGTAGGGGGTGGCTGGGAGGAGACGGGGATGGCTGGGAGGGAGAATGCCTGGGAGGAGGGGGGACGGCGAGGGAGGGGGCTGGGAGAGGGGTACGACAATGGGGCTGCTGGGGACTGAGGGGACTTGGTGGTTACGATGGTGGGGGGGGGGGGGGGGATGAGAATGTGAGGAATTGGGGTGAATGGTCATCCTCTCTCTCACTGACTGACTGTTTTTCCCTGCCTCCTCAGGCCTTCGACTCTGTATCCAAGTCGGACAGCGCGCAATATGCCTGTCAGGCCAGTAATGGGATTGGTGATCCGAAGACGAGTTCTCCAGCCATCCAGATGGACGTTTGTAAGTGCTGGAGATTGGGAGATTGTATTGACTGAGCTGTGAAAATGACCATGTGTCGGATAGGCTGTCTGTCTGAGAGAGTTTGTTTCTCCTTTTTGCCCCACCACCCCCTCTGATTGATGCTGTCTCTCTGTCCCTCTCTAGACGATACGAATGTTGGTGGAATTGTGGCTGGCGTCATCGTAGCCTTGCTTATTCTGGCCTTCATCGGGGTTGGACTGTGGTTTGCTTATCGCAAGGGATACATTGGACGTAAGTGAATCTTCATAATCTTCTTGGCCAAGTAGGTTGTGGTGATGAATAAGTTGTACCTGGGATGTGGCTGATAAGAGCTCTCATTGGTTCATTTCCCTTCCAAGGTGCCAATCAAGCGGGCTGCTTTGTCCTGGGTGGTGTCGAACTTCTTGAGTGTTGTTGGAGCTGTGCTCATCTAGGCAAAAGGAGAGCATTCCATTACACTCCTGACTTGGGCCTTGTGGACAGGCTTTGTGGCGTAGCTCTCCTCCTACGAACCAGGAATTAGGCACAATAGCCCACTAAAACAGGGAATCCTCTCCCCCTGTCTAACAACAGCACAAGAGATGCTGAGCAACAGTAGCTCCAGAGGCCCTAAAGAGACAAAAAGCGGCAGAAACCAGGAGAAGCGAGCGGTCAAGACAACGGACACAGGAGGCGACGAAGTGCTGGCCACGCCAGAATGAGAGGGAGCGGCAAATCTCCCACGGGGCTCCCACTTAATGGGAGGATGGCTGGAAGAAGTTCCTCTCCAGGGAACTAAGGAGGCTCAGGGAAGAAATAAAGACCGACATCAAGCTGCGGTCAAGGTGTCGGTGGAGGAGACCCTGGCCGCCATGCAGGCAACCCTGGACAAGGCAGAGAGACAACTGGAGGCCCAGGGGAACCCCACCAAGGAATAGCCTCAATGGATCAGCGAGACCGGATCGCTGCCCTAGAGACAGCGATATAGAGGTTGGTGGCGAGGCAGGAAGTCTGAAGGGGAAGATAGAGGATCAGGAGAACCGGTCACGGTGCCAGAACTTAAGGATAGTGGGCCTGCCGGAAGGGATCGAAGGCATGGACCCCACGGACTGTGTGGCCCAGATGTTGGAAAGCTTGGTGGGAAGGGACAGCTCCCCCCCCCCCCCCCCCCCCCAATCCACTACAAATAGACAGGGCCCACCCGTCGCTCTGTCCGAAACCCAAGGCTAGAGAGCAGCCGAGGGTGATAATTGGCCAAATGCCTCGGGTACCAGGGCGGGAAAGAATCCTGTGCTGGGCCAGGCAGACGAGGACCTGCAACTGGGAAGGGCACCAGACCAGGATTTATCAGATATTGGGGGCAGACCTGGCCAAGCGCTGGGAGGAGCGAAGTTTGGGATGCAGTACCCAGCTAAACTCTGGGTCACGTTCCAGGGCAGGAAGCACGTTTCCCTGGCCCCTGTGGACATGGACAAATGTGTCCAGGAAAAGGGGCTTGGGAAGACAGCAAGCCAGGCGTGTGGCGGAATATTCTACTCTTGCCTGGATGACTGCAGCTCCAACAACACTCAAAAGAAGCTCGACACCATCCAGGACAAAGCAGCCCCGATTGATTGCTCCCCCCTTTCCACAAACGTTCACTCCCTCCACCACCAGAGCACAGTACAGCCGTGCCCACCAGCCCCCCATGGAGGCTGGACACCACCTTCCTTGCTGCCGAGGCTTTCTGCAGAAAATATCACCGGCCATAGGCGAGTATTACTATCAACCAGAATGGGAAGGTCGCGCCCTCCAGGTCCTGGGAGGTGCTGAAGGCTGTGATCAGGGGTACGATTATTGCCGACAAAGCATGTAGCGACAGGGAGGGGGGCTAGGCAACAGCTAGCCTAATCCAAACTGGAGGTAGACTGGCAATACTCCGACTGTAGAGCTCCTGGAAAAAGCTACAAATGGACTTTGACCTGCTCTCCACGAGGAAAGCAGTGCATCAATCCGCCAGGCACGGCGGACCCTGTACGTGCACGGAGACAAAGCCAGCCGCCTGCTGGCTCACAGCCGAGAGAGCAGGCAGCCGTGGGGGAAATAGCTCAGATTAGAGACAGCAGGGGCAAACTAGTATCGGAGCTGGAAAAGGTAAACGCAGCATTCGAGACCTTCTACCGGGAGGTGTACACCTCCGAGCGCCCCAAAGGGACATGCACGTCGTGGGGGAGGACAGGAAACAGGGCAGGTCCGACACACCCATCTTGCTGCTCAATGTAGACGCAAAAGTACTGGCCAAAATCCTAGCCAGGCAGCTGGGGAACTGCGTATCAGAGGTGGTGGCAGAAGACCAAACGGGCTTTGTTAAGGGTCTGTTGAACGTAATAATGACGTGAGAACACCAAAGGTGATCGTCTCCCTCGACGCAGAAAAGGCCTTCGAGAGAAACAAATGGAAGTACCTCCTGAGGTACAGGAGCGGTTCAGGCTTTGAAGAGGGTTCACCGCCTGGGTGAAACTCATAGAACATAGAAAATACAGCACAGAACAGGCCCTTCGGCCCACGATGTTGTGCCGAACCTTTGTCCTAGATTAATCATAGATTATCATAGAATTTACAGTGCAGAAGGAGGCCATTCGGCCCTTTGAGTCTGCACCGGCTCTTGGAAAGAGCACCCTACCCAAACTCAACACCTCCACCCAACACCAAGGGCAATTTTGGACACTAAGGGCAATTTAGCATGGCCAATCCACCTAACCCGCACACCTTTGGACTGTGGGAGGAAACCGGAGCACCCGGAGGAAACCCACGCACACACGGGGAGGACGTGCAGACTGCGCACACAGTGACTCCTGTACAATGCTCCCATGGCGAGCGTGCGGACGACAGCACATCCGAATGAGCAGGACCAGAGTAGAGTTCTGGACAGCCTTCTTCGAGGCGATGTCCAAGGTTGTGGCGATTGAGGGCGGAGCCACCCTCTGGACCAAAAACCATTTATGAACAGGAACAACCGAATAAGAGCAACGCTACCCCCGAAAGATGTTACACCAGATAGCAAGAGGGAGGGGGGGGGGGGGCGGTGGGGGGGGACTTGGGAGGGAGGGGAAGAAGGCCAAGTCAAAGCTGGGCACTTGTAAATAATGAATTGTAACCAATGCGTACAGTTTGTGTTCACATATCTTTGTTCTGAATAAAAAGAAAAACTCTGAATTAAAAACGTTGTTAAAAAATGATAACCGCCCCAAGATGTTGATTGTGTGGGATTCCGCGATGGTCACGTCATTCAATGTCAAGGGGCGATTGTTAGATTCGCTCCTGTTGGAGAGAGCCATTGCCAGGTTCATATCTGGGATGAAACATTCCTGGGATCATCCTGTGCCTGGGGGCTTCAGGATTACCCAGATACCGTTTTGAGATGTTGGGGTGTCCTAGATTGTCATTTTGAGTACAGAATGTTCTTGTGATTGGATTGGATTGGATTTGTTTACTGTCACGTGTACCGAGGTACAGTGAAAAGTATTTTTCTGCGAGCAGCTCAGCAGATCATTAAGTACATGGGAAGAAAAGGGAATAAAAGAAAATACATAATAGGGCAACACAAGTTATACAATGTAACTACATAAGCACTGGCATCGGATGAAGCATACAGGGTGTAGTGTTAATGAGGCCAGTCCATAAGAGGGTCATTTAGGAGTCTGGTGACAGTGGGGAAGAAGCTGTTTTTGAGTCTGTTCGATGTGTTCTCAGACTTCTGTATCTCCCGCCCGATGGAAGAAGTTGGAAGAGTGAGTAAGCCGGGTGGGAGGGATCTTTGATTATACTGCCCGCTTTCCCCAGGCAGCGGGAGGTGTAGATGGAGTCAATGGATGGGAGGCAGGTTCGTGTGATGGACTGGGCGGTGTTCACGACTCTCTGAAATTTCTTGCGGTCCTGGGCCGAGCAGTTGCCATACCAGGCTGTGATGCAGCTCGATAGGATGCTTTCTATGGTGCATCTGTAAAAGTTGGTAAGGGTTAATGTGGACACGCCGAATTTCCTTAGTTTCCTGAGGAAGTATAGGCGCTGTTGTGCTTTCTTGGTGGTAGCGTCGACGTGGGTGGACCAGGGCAGATTTTTGGAGATGTGCATACTGGCATCTGTTGAGGGTTCTGAGCATGTGTCGGCTTTTTCAATACGCAGGATGTGACCTGTAAGCAAGACGTGTTTAACTGCTGTTCCTGTTTTATTACAACACTACTGTTCTGCTCAGTTACTGTTACTGTTCAACATTTGTTTATTACATAAAGAAGTTCCTAAACACGCATTTCAACTACCGTTTTGTGCTGTCAATTTACCAGTTTTTATGATAAATATCTAATGGCATATTCTCTCTCTTTCTTCCTCCCTCCCTACCTCTTACAGGAAAGGAAACAAGGTAAGACGGATGTTTAATCTTAGTTCTGATGCGTTTAAAAACTGCAATGCCCGTTACACTACAGCCCTCTCTATCTCTGTAAACTCCTCCACCCCTACAACTCTCTCTATCTCTGTAAACTCCTCCAGACCCTACAACCCTCCCTATCTCTGTAACCTCCTCCAGCCCCAACAACCCTCCCTATCTCTGTAAACTCCTCCAGCCCCTACAACTCTCTCTATCTCTGTAACCTCCTCCAGCCCCTACAACTCTCCCTATCTCTGTAACCGCCTCCAGCCCCTACAGTCCTCCCTATCTCTGTAACCTCCTCCAGCCCCAACAACCCTCCCTATCTCTAAACTCCTCCAGCCCCTACAACTCTCTCTATCTCTGTAACCTCCTCCACCCCTACAACCCTCCCTATCTCTGTAACCTCCCCCAGCCCCTACAACCCTTACTATCTCTGTAACCTCCTCCAGCCCCTACAACCCTCCCTATCTCTGTAACCTCCTCCAGCCCCTACAACTCTCCCTATCTCTGTAACCTCCTCCAGCCCCTACAACCGACCCTATCTCTGTAACCTCCTCCAGCCCCTACAACCGACTGCTCTTTCCCTCATTTCCTCTCTCTTTCTCCCCCTCCCCCCCCCCCACCCCCTAATGCTCAATGGCCTCATGTGTGTCCATTTCTCCTCCATTATTGATTTTTTTCTGTCTCTGTCTCTCTCATCCTCTGTCCTGCTGCAGCAATAAGCCCAAAGTGATCTACAGCCAGACTCAACCTGATGAACTGGATGATGTAAGTACACCTGATTGCATTGAGCTCTGGGTGGGGGGGTCGGGGTTGGTGCGCGGGGAGGGTTCGGGGTTGGTGCGCGGGGGGGGGGGTTTGCGTGGGGGAGCCGGGGTTTCTGTGTTTGGGGGGGGGGGTGGCCAGGGTTTCTGCGTTTGGGGGGGGGGGGCAGGGTTTCTGCAGGGGGGGCGGGGTTTCTGCGTGGGGGGGGCGGGGTTACTGCGTGGGGCGGGCAGGCGGGGTTTCTGCGTAGGGGGGGCCGGGGTTTCTGCGTGGGGGGGAGGCCGGGGTTTCTGCATGGGGGGGAGGCCGGGGTTTCTGCATGGGGGGGGCGGGCGGGGTTACTGCGTGGGGCGGGCAGGCGGGGTTTCTGCGTGGAGGGGGGGGTGGGGTTTCTGCGTGGGGGGGGCCGGGGTTTCTGCGTGGGGGGGCGGGGTTTCTGCGTGGGGGGGGCGGGGTTACTGCGTGGGTCGGGCAGGCGGGGATTCTGCGTGGAGGGGGGGGCGGGGTTTCTGCGTGGGGGGGGCGGGGTTTCTGTGTGGGGGGGGCGGGGTTTCTGCGTGGGGGCGGGGGCCGGGGGTTCGTGCGTGGGGGGGTCCGGGGGTTCGTGCGTGGGGGGGGGTCGGGGTTCGTGCGTGGGGGGGTGGGGGCCGGGGTTTGTGCGTGTGTGGAGGGGGCGGGGTTTCTGCGTGGGGGGGGGGGGCGAGGTTTCTGCGTGTGGGGGGGGGCCGGGGTTTCTGCGTGGGGGGGGCCGGGGTTTCTGCGTGGGGGTGGGGGGGCCGGGGTTTCTGCGTGGGGGGGGGGCGGGGTTTCTGCGTGGGGGGGCGGGGTTTCTGCGTGGGGGGGAGTTCTGCGCAGGGGGGACGGTGTTCATGCGAGGGGGATGGTGGGGATGCATGCTGGGAGTTGGGGAGGACAGCGTGGGGGAAGCTATCACGGTGTTGGCAGTAGTCGGGGGGAGCGTGGGGGTGATGTGGAGGTCGGTGCTCCCTGTTGAGGCTGGCCCTGTGTTTGAGGGGGACGGGCTGGGTGGGTGGCTTTGCTGGGGCAGCTGCTGGGTGAGGGCACAGGATTCATGCACGGCAGCGATAATTCTGGGAGAGGGTGATCCTGTTTGTGAATACTGAGCGATGGGATGCCATGCTTCGTCACTGGCTGACCTGTGGGGGAGTGGTGGGTTGGTTTTGATGTGGGGGGGTGGGGGGTGGAAATAGTGTGGTGGAGGGAGTGACACTCGGTAAACTGGAATGAAATCTCCGTTTGGAACCTTTCTCTAACCCCTGCGCTCTCTCTCTCTCTCCCTTAGGGCGATTTCAAACAGAAATCTTCATTCGTTGTCTAACTCTCAAAAACAGCCAGTAACAAAACCCTGATCAGCATACGGTCAACCCCCTCCCCACATCACCAACCCCCTCCCCACATCACCAACCCCCTCCCCACATCACCAACCCCCACTTGCCCTGTTTTCTCTCCACACCCCAGCGCTCAGCCGCGAGGAGGGGGCCACACCCCCATTGTCAGTGTCATTGTAAATGCTGCTGGGAATGATGGGGTGAATATTGCCCAAAATTAATCTTTTTTAACGGGGAGCCTCAGTATGTTCTTTTTTAAACTGTACAAATTGTATGATTGTATAAATCCAGGATCAATGTAGAGGGTGCTTTACTCTGTATCTAACCCCGTGCTGTACCTGTCCTGGGAGTGTTTGTTGGGGACAGTGCAGAGGGAGCTTTACTCTGTATCTAACCCCGTGCTGTACCTGTCCTGCGAGTGTTTGATGGGGACAGTGTAGAGGGAGCTTTACTCTGTGTCTAACCCCGTGCTGTACCTGTCCTGGGAGTGTTTGATGGGGACAGTGCAGAGGGAGCTTTACTCTGTATCTAACCCCGTGCTGTACCTGTCCTGGGAGTGTTTGATGGGGACAGTGTAGAGGGAGCTTTACTCTGTATCTAACACCGTGCTGTACCTGTCCCGGGAGTGTTTGATAGGGACAGTGTAGAGGGAGCTTTACTCTGTATCTAACCCCGTGCTGTACCTGTCCCGGGAGTGTTTGATGGGGACAGTGTAGAGGGAGCTTTACTCTGTATCTAATCGTGCTGTCCCTGTCCTGGGAGTGTTTGATGGGGACAGTGTAGAGGGAGATTTACTCTGTATCTAACCCCGTGCTGTACCTGTCCTGGGAGTGTTTGATGGGGACAGTGTAGAGGGAGATTTACTCTGTATCTAACCCCGTGCTGTACCTGTCCTGGGAGTGTTTGATGGGGACAGTGTCGAGGGATCTTTAGTCATGGTGTACCTCCTCTTGAAGTGTGCAAGGTTTGAGTGTGGTGTGTCAATCTAATCCTTGCTCTCTAGATATTTATTCTATGTGATTGCAGACTCTTGTGTGTGTCTCACTCAGTTGCTTTGAGGAGAGTTTATGAATTTTGTACTGAATGTTTTTAAACCTGTTTTTCTCCTAATGAAGTGAATAAAGTTACTTTCTGGTAAGCATTTGTGTGGTCTGCATTATTTACATTATTTACTCTTTTGTCAGAAGAGATTTAAATAATGGCTTCCTGCTCATCGTCAATCTTATCTCTCTCTCCACTTGTGCCCCCCCCTCCCAATCGTGTAACTCTCAGGCCTTGCCCCGGCCTACACGTGGTTCCAGGTGCACAACAATGTGGTTCACTCTACCTGCCCCTCTGAAATGGCCTTGGGAGCCACTCAGTCCGAGGGCAATTAGAGATGGACAACAGAACATAGAATCCCTACAGTGCAGGAGTCATTTGGCCCGGACGAGTCTGCACTGACCCTTCGAAAGATCACCCAAACACTCCAGAAGATTCTGAAATATCAACTTCCCCGCACCCCCCCCCCCCCCCCCCACACCTGTGTGCCTGCACCCAAATTCCACATTCCCACAAGCACCGGAACATCCCATTCATCCTCTTGGGTGGGGGTGCTACTGCCTCGATCAACATTTCTGACTCATTTCTAGTTGCCCTTCAGAAGGTGGGGGTGAGCTGCCTTCTTGAACCGCTGCAGTCTCTTAGGTGTAGGTACAGCCACAGTGCTGTTAGGGAGGGAGTTCCAGGATGTTGCCCCAGTGACAGTGAAGGAACGGCGATATATTTCCAAGTCAGGGTGGTGAGTGACTTGGAGGGGAACCTCCAGGTGGTGGGGTTCCCAGGTATCTGCTGCTCTTGTCCTTCTAGATGGTAGTGGTCGTGGGTTTGGAAGGTGTTGTCTGATGAATCTTGGTGAATTACTGCAGTGCACCTTGTAGATGGTACACACAGCTAAGGCTGCACATCGGTGGTGGAGGGAGTGAATGTTTGTGGAAGGAGGAGCAATCAAGCGGGGCTGCTTTGTCCTGGATGGTGTTGAGCTTCTTGAGTGTTGTTGGAGCTGCACTTATCCAGGCAAGTGGAGAGTATTCCATCACACTCCTGACTTGTGCCTTGCAGATGGTGGACAGGCTTTGGGGGGTCAGGAGGTGAGTTACTCACTGTAGGATTCCTGGCCTTTGACCTGCTCTGGTAGCCACAGCATTAATATGGCTAGTCCAGTTCCGTCTCTGATCAATGGTTAACCCCCCCAGGATGGTGATAGTGGGGCATTCCACAATGGTAATGCCATTGAATGTCATGGGGTGATGGTTAGATCCTCTCTTGTAGGAGATGGTCATTGCCTGGCACTTGTGTGGCATGAATGATCCGATGTGTTGTTGACAAAGAATCCACCAAACAAAAGATTGAAACAAATCTAATTTATTATAAAACTTGATTGAAGTTCGCACACTCTACTGAGCTACAGTTAATATTTAAGTAATGTAGCCACCTAAAATGGCTGATCCCCGATTAATTTGGCCAAAACCCGATGTAAAATGGCTATCCGAAAAGGCTGATGGGAAAAGCAGCCAACAGGGCACAAACGGCAGACAGAACAGCGTATTCGGCTCTGGGGAAGTCGGCCCAGATCGATACCTGCGACCATTAGCAGCACATCAACCCAGACATCTGCAGTTTAATCGGCTATCCCCGGGAACAATTGCAACATATTAGCAATTGAATGCCGATCCAGACCTCTTGGCGCCAGCAGTGGCCGAGACAAAGAAAGGTGAACGACCACCCCCCGATCAAGGAATCGCCCCATTATTGGAGCATATCGAACCCAGTGATTGGGAACAAGTCCAATCACTTGGGACCCGGGTCAAGGTCCGACCCGAGAGGCGGGAAGCCCCCGGGAACTATAAAAATAGGGGCCAAGTTCAGATCGACCCTTCTCTCCCTTCTTCTGCTCGCAACCTTCGCAAGAACCATCGACCAGCAACCGTAAGTTTGACTCCAGCGATCGCTACCCGATAGAGACTCCTAGCCATCGACCTGTATCAGCCTTTTGAATCCCGCGGGCCAGACCCAATTCGATAAGCCATTCATTTCCCTGACCTGGTGGGCCATTCCCAAAGGTTAAGTATTGGCCAGTAGTGGTAGGTAGTAGGATTATTGTGTGGTTTAGCTCACTGGGCTAAATCGCTGGCTTTTAAAGCAGACCAAGGCAGGCCAGCAGCATGGTTCAATTCCCGTACCAGCCTCCCCGAACAGGCGCCGGAATGTGGCGACTAGGGGCTTTTCACAGTAACTTCATTGAAGCCTACTCGTGACAATAAGCGATTTTCATTTCATTTCATTTAGTATTTATTGCTGTACATAATAAATGACCATTGATTTTAATCTTACAAAGCGGTGTACTGTCTTATTAATCATAACTAGAGCTTGAACCACGTGGCGGTATCAGAAAGATACCTGGCGACTCGTGAGCAAAGGTGACAGAATTAGAGCTAATAAAACTAAGGCTAATGAGAGCAACAAATTGGCGACTCCGCCGGGACCCGATCTAGAAGTGGAAAACCACTCCGGCAGAGCCCAAGAAATTTGAATAGAATCCAATTGGAAACAAAAAAAAACCCCACAAGTGTTCAAGCGATTGTGGTTAATAATTCACAATTCAGAAGTGTGTGTATGCATGCGTAACTAACAGGGTTATAAGGTAAAACTGAGATTCTGTTGCGTCAAAACTGTCGGAAGTTGGTATTTTCGGAAATTTGCGCAAGCCATACCCGCATCTACGACACCACCTTAGCCCCCTGTTCCAAATTCGACCGAAGCAAGCAGATAAGAGAGATGGCCATGCAGGCAATGCAACGCCTCATGAATCCCGAAGAATTTGCGGTCGCAGCGACCAGCAGCAGTAGAGTGGGACAGTGTCCCATTTGGGAGGAGGAGATTCGGAAATATCTCAAGGGCAAAGGATGGCCCATGTGGGATGATTTCTGCAGTAATGACGACTCAGATCCCGGAAGTATAGGGCATACTTGGTGGGAGAACGTGGGTGAAATCCATAAGAAAAGCTTAGCAAAAGCGCGCAAGCCCATGGCAATTGTGTCCTGTCTGGCACAATTGCGAGGCACAGAGGAGGTCGTCAGGACGCTCCGCAAAGAGGTAGAGGGCATACATCGTATGAGTAAAGTCGATGTATGCGAGGTGGAGAAAGAGAATCTGGAATTAAGGAGGAAATTAGCAGCAAAGGACGAAGAGGTGGCTGACGCCAAACGGGGTCACCAGTCTTGTCTGGCGCATTTGAGTAGTTTCCAGTCCCAGTATGAGAAGGCTTATCAGGACACGCAGCGTGCAGTCCTGGTAAAGAAAGAGACAGAGAAGCAGGTGGAGACGCTACAGAAGCAATGTAGTGATCTCCAGGCAGCCTTGAGAGCGCAACACGCTGCAACCACGGAACAAAGGCAGAGCACCATAGACCATGCGAAGTGCCGAAAGCAAATTGCAGACCTGCAATCACTGCTTTCTGTCCAAAAGGGATTCCAAGAAACCTTTGGGGAAAGTTTAGAACAGGAAGACGGCCCTGATTGGGAAGAATTGCGGGAGACAGCGCAAAGATATTGAACCCGGATTGTTTCTCTATGAGGAGAGGTTGGATAAACTCGGATTGTTTCTCTATGAGGAGAGGTTGGATAAACTCGGATTGTTTCTCTATGAGGAGAGGTTGGATAAACTCGAATTGTTTCTCGATGAGGAGAGATTGGATAAACTCGGATTGTTTCTCCATGAGGAGAGGTTGGATAAACTCGGATTGTTTCTCTATGAGGAGAGGTTGGATAAACTCGGATTGTTTCTCGATGAGGAGAGGTTGGATAAACTCAGATTGTTTCTCTATGAGGAGAGTTTGGATAAACTCGGATTGTTTCTCTATGAGGAGAGGTTGGATAAACTCGGATTGTTTCTCTATGAGGAGAGGTTGGATAAACTCGGATTGTCTCTCTATGAGGAGAGGTTGGATAAACTCGGATTGTTTCTCTATGAGGAGAGGTTGGATAAACTCAGATTGTTTCTCTATGAGGAGAGTTTGGATAAACTCGGATTGTTTCTCTATGAGGAGAGGTTGGATAAACTCGGATTGTTTCTCTATGAGGAGAGGTTGGATAAACTCGGATTTTTTCTCTATGAGGAGAGGTTGGATAAACTCGGATTGTTTCTCTATGAGGAGAGGTTGGATAAACTCGGATTGTTTCTCTATGAGGAGAGGTTGGATAAACTCGGATTGTTTCTCGATGAGGAGAGGTTGGATAAACTCGGATTGTTTCTCTGTGAGGAGAGGTTGGATAAACTCGGATTGTTTCTCTATGAGGAGAGGTTGGATAATCTCGGATTGTTTCTCTATGAGGAGAGGTTGGATAAACTCGGATTGTTTCTCATTTAGGAGAGGTTGGATAAACTCGGATTGTTTCTCTATGAGGAGAGGTTGGATAAACTCGGATTGTTTCTCTATGAGGAGAGGTTGGATAATCTCGGATTGTTTCTCTTTGAGGAGAGGTTGGATAAACTCGGATTGTTTCTCTGTGAGGAGAGGTTGGATAAACTCGGATTGTTTCTCTATGAGGAGAGGTTGGATAAACTCGGATTGTTTCTCTATGAGGAGAGGTTGGATACACTCGGATTTTTTCTCTATGAGGAGAGGTTGGATAAACTCGGATTGTTTCTCTGTGAGGAGAGGTTGGATAAACTCGGATTGTTTCTCTGTGAGGAGAGGTTGGATTAACTCGGATTGTTTCTAGATGAGGAGAGGTTGGATAAACTCGGATTGTTTCTCTGTGAGGAGAGGTTGGATAAACTCGGATTGTTTCTCTATGAGGAGAGGTTGGATAAACTCGGATTGTTTCTCTTTGATGAGAGGCTGGATAAACTCGGATTGTTTCTCTGTGAGGAGAGGTTGGATAAACTCGGATTGTTTCTCAATGAGGAGAGGTTGGATAAACTCGGATTGTTTCTCTATGAGGAGAGGCTGGATAAACTCGGATTGTTTCTCTATGAGGAGAGGTTGGATAAACTCGGATTTTTTCTCTGTGAGGAGAGGTTGGATAAACTCGGATTGTCTCTCTATGAGGAGAGGTTGGATAAACTCGGATTGTTTCTCTGTGAGGAGAGGTTGGATAAACTCGGATTGTCTCTCTATGAGGAGAGGTTGGATAAACTCGGATTGTTTCTCTCTGAGGAGAGGTTGGATAAACTCGGATTGTTTCTCAATGAGGAGACGTTGGATAAACTCGGATTGTTTCTCTGTGAGTAGAGGTTGGATAAACTCTGATTGTTTCTCTATGAGGAGAGGTTGGATAAACTCGGATTTTTTCTCTGTGAGGAGAGGTTGGATAAACTCGGATTGTCTCTCTATGAGGAGAGGTTGGATAAACTCGGATTGTTTCTCTATGAGGAGAGGTTGGATAAACTCGGATTGTTTCTCTATGAGGAGAGGTTGGATAAACTCGGATTGTTTCTCTATGAGGAGAGGTTGGATAAACTCGGATTGTTTCTCTATGAGGAGAGGTTGGATAAACTCGGATTGTCTCTCTATGAGGAGAGGTTGGATAAACTCGGATTGTTTCTCTATGAGGAGAGGTTGGATAAACTCGGATTGTTTCTCTATGAGGAGAGGTTGGATAAACTCGGATTTTTTCTCTATGAGGAGAGGTTGGATAAACTCGGATTGTTTCTCCATGAGGAGAGGTTGGATAAACTCGGATTGTTTCTCTATGAGGAGAGGTTGGATAAACTCGGATTGTTTCTCTGTGAGGAGAGGTTGGATAAACTCGGATTGTTTCTCTATGAGGAGAGGTTGGATAAACTCGGATTGTTTCTCTGTGAGGAGAGGTTGGATAAACTCGGATTGTTTCTCTATGAGGAGAGGTTGGATAAACTCGGATTGTTTCTCTGTGAGGAGAGGTTGGATAAACTCGGATTGTTTCTCTGAGGAGAGGTTGGATAAACTCGGATTTTTTCTCTATGAGGAGAGGTTGGATAAACTCGGATTGTTTCTCTGTGAGGAGAGGTTGGATAAACTCGGATTGTTTCTCTGTGAGGAGAGGTTGGATAAACTCGGATTGTCTCTCTATGAGTAGAGGTTGGATAAACTCGGATTGTTTCTCTATGAGGAGAGGTTGGATAAACTCGGATTGTTTCTCTATGAGGAGAGGTTGGATAAACTCGGATTGTTTCTCTGTGAGGAGAGGTTAGATAAACTCGGATTGTTTCTCTATGAGGAGAGGTTGGATAAACTCGGATTGTTTCTCTATGAGGAGAGGTTGGATAAACTCGGATTGTTTCTCTATGAGGAGAGGTTGGATAAACTCGGATTGTTTCTCTATGAGGAGAGGTTGGATGAACTTGGATTGTTTCTCTATGAGGAGAGGTTGGATGAACTTGGATTGTTTCTCTATGAGGAGAGGTTGGATAAACTCGGAATGTTTCTCTATGAGGAGAGGTTGGATGAACTTGGATTGTTTCTCTATGAGGAGAGGTTGGATGAACTTGGATTGTTTCTCTATGAGGAGAGGTTGGATAAACTCGGATTGTTTCTCTATGAGGAGAGGTTGGATGAACTTGGATTGTTTCTCTATGAGGAGCGGTTGGATAAACTCGGATTGTTTCTCTATGAGGAGAGATTGGATAAACTCGGATTGTTTCTCTATGAGGAGAGGTTGGATAAACTCGGATTGTTTCTCTCTGAGGAGAGGTTGGATAAACTCGGATTGTTTCTCTATGAGGAGAGGTTGGATAAACTCGGATTGTTTCTCTATGAGGAGAGGTTGGATAAACTCGGATTGTTTCTCTATGAGGAAAGGTTGGATAAACTCGGATTGTTTCTCTATGAGGAGAGGTTGGATAAACTCGGATTGTCTCTCTGTGAGGAGAGGTTGGATAAACTCGGATTGTTTCTCTGTGAGGAGAGGTTGGATAAACTCGGATTGTTTCTCTATGAGGAGAGGTTGGATAAACTCGGATTGTTTGGCTATGAGGAGAGGTTGGATAAACTTGGATTGTTTCTCTATGAGGAGAGGTTGGATAAACTCGGATTGTTTCTCCATGAGGAGAGGTTGGATAAACTCGGATTGTTTCTCTATGAGGAGAGGTTGGATAAACTCGGATTGTTTCTCCATGAGGAGAGGTTGGATAAACTCGGATTGTTTCTCTATGAGGAGAGGTTGGATAAACTCGGATTGTTTCTCTATGAGGAGAGGTTGGATAAACTCGGATTATTTCTCTATGAGGAGAGTTTGGATAAACTCGGATTGTTTCTCTATGAGGAGAGGTTGGATAAACTCGGATTGTCTCTCTATGAGGAGAGGTTGGATAAACTCGGATTGTTTCTCTATGAGGAGAGGTTGGATAAACTCGGATTGTTTCTCTATGAGGAGAGGTTGGATAAACTCGGATTGTTTCTCCATGAGGAGAGGTTGGATAAACTCGGATTGTTTCTCTTTGAGGAGAGGTTGGATAATCTCGGATTGTTTCTCTATGAGGAGAGGTTGGATAATCTCGGATTGTTTCTCTATGAGGAGAGGTTGGATAAAATCAGATTGTTTCTCTATGAGGAGAGGTTGGATAAACTCGGATTGTTTCTCTATGAGGAGAGGTTGGATAAACTCGGATTGTTTCTCTATGAGGAGAGGTTGGATAAACTCGGATTGTTTCTCTATGAGGAGCGGTTGGATAAACTCGGATTGTTTCTCTATGAGGAGAGGTTGGATAAACTCGGATTGTTTCTCTATGAGGAGAGGTTGGATAAACTCGGATTGTTTCTCTATGAGGAGAGGTTGGATAAACTCGGATTGTTTCTCTCTGAGGAGAGGTTGGATAAACTCGGATTGTTTCTCTATGAGGAGAGGTTGGATATACTCGGATTGTCTCTCTATGAGGAGCGGTTGGATAAACTCGGATTGTTTCTCTATGAGGAGAGGTTGGATAAACTCTGATTGTTTCTCTATGAGGAGAGGTTGGATAAACTCGGATTGTTTCTCTCTGAGGAGAGGTTGGATAAACTCGGATTGTCTCTCTATGAGGAGCGGTTGGATAAACTCGGATTGTTTCTCTATGAGGAGAGGTTGGATAAACTCGGATTGTTTCTCTATGAGGAGAGGTTGGATAAACTCGGATTGTCTCTCTATGAGGAGCGGTTGGATAAACTCGGATTGTCTCTCTATGAGGAGAGGTTGGATAAACTCGGATTGTTTCTCTATGAGGAGAGGTTGGATAAACTCGGATTGTTTCTCTATGAGGAGAGGTTGGATAAACTCGGATTGTTTCTCTATGAGGAGAGGCCGGATAAACTCGGATTGTTTCTCTATGAGGAGAGGTTGGATAAACTCGGATTGTTTCTCTATGAGGAGAGGTTGGATAAACTCAGATTGTTTCTCTATGAGGAGAGGTTGGATAAACTCGGATTGTTTCTCTATGAGGAGAGGTTGGATGAACTTGGATTGTTTCTCTATGAGGAGAGGTTGGATGAACTTGGATTGTTTCTCTATGAGGAGAGGTTGGATAAACTCGGAATGTTTCTCTATGAGGAGAGGTTGGATGAACTTGGATTGTTTCTCTATGAGGAGAGGTTGGATGAACTTGGATTGTTTCTCTATGAGGAGAGGTTGGATAAACTCGGATTGTTTCTCTATGAGGAGAGGTTGGATGAACTTGGATTGTTTCTCTATGAGGAGCGGTTGGATAAACTCGGATTGTTTCTCTATGAGGAGAGGTTGGATAAACTCGGATTGTCTCTCTATTAGGAGAGGTTGGATAAACTTGGATTGTTTCTCGATGAGGAGAGGTTGGATAAACTCGGATTGTTTCTCTATGAGGAGAGGTTGGATAATCTCGGATTGTTTCTCTATGAGGAGAGGCTGGATAAACTCGGATTGTTTCTCTATGAGGAGAGGTTGGATAAACTCGGATTGTTTCTCTATGAGGAGAGGTTGGATAAACTCGGATTGTTTCTCTATGAGGAGAGATTGGATAAACTCGGATTGTTTCTCTATGAGGAGAGGTTGGATAAACTCGGATTGTTTCTCTATGAGGAGAGGTTGGATAAACTCGGATTGTTTCTCTATGAGGAGAGGTTGGATAAACTCGGATTGTTTCTCTATGAGGAGAGGTTGGATAAACTCGGATTGTTTCTCTATGAGGAGAGATTGGATAAACTCGGATTGTTTCTCTATGAGGAGAGGTTGGATAAACTCGGATTGTTTCTCTCTGAGGAGAGGTTGGATAAACTCGGATTGTTTCTCTATGAGGAGAGGTTGGATAAACTCGGATTGTTTCTCCATGAGGAGAGGTTGGATAAACTCGGATTGTTTCTCTATGAGGAGAGGCCGGATAAACTCGGATTGTTTCTCTATGAGGAGAGGTTGGATAAACTCGGATTGTTTCTCTATGAGGAGCGGTTGGATAAACTCGGATTGTCTCTCTATGAGGAGAGGTTGGGTAAACTCGGATTGTCACTCTGAGGAGAGGTTGGATGAACTCGGATTGTTTCTCTATGAGGAGAGGTTGGATAAACTCGGATTGTTTCTCTATGAGGAGAGGTTGGGTAAACTCGGATTGTCACTCTGAGGAGAGGTTGGATAAACTCGGATTGTTTCTCTATGAGGAGAGGTTGGATAAACTCGGATTGTTTCTCTATGAGGAGAGGTTGGATAAACTCGGATTGTTTCTCTATGAGGAGAGGTTGGATGAACTTGGATTGTTTCTCTATGAGGAGAGGTTGGATGAACTTGGATTGTTTCTCTATGAGGAGAGGTTGGATAAACTCGGAATGTTTCTCTATGAGGAGAGGTTGGATGAACTTGGATTGTTTCTCTATGAGGAGAGGTTGGATGAACTTGGATTGTTTCTCTATGAGGAGAGGTTGGATAAACTCGGATTGTTTCTCTATGAGGAGAGGTTGGATGAACTTGGATTGTTTCTCTATGAGGAGCGGTTGGATAAACTCGGATTGTTTCTCTATGAGGAGAGGTTGGATAAACTCGGATTGTCTCTCTATTAGGAGAGGTTGGATAAACTTGGATTGTTTCTCGATGAGGAGAGGTTGGATAAACTCGGATTGTTTCTCTATGAGGAGAGGTTGGATAATCTCGGATTGTTTCTCTATGAGGAGAGGCTGGATAAACTCGGATTGTTTCTCTATGAGGAGAGGTTGGATAAACTCGGATTGTTTCTCTATGAGGAGAGGTTGGATAAACTCGGATTGTCTCTCTGTGAGGAGAGGTTGGATAAACTCGGATTGTTTCTCTATGAGGAGAGATTGGATAAACTCGGATTGTTTCTCTATGAGGAGAGGTTGGATAAACTCGGATTGTTTCTCTCTGAGGAGAGGTTGGATAAACTCGGATTGTTTCTCTATGAGGAGAGGTTGGATAAACTCGGATTGTTTCTCTATGAGGAGAGGTTGGATAAACTCGGATTGTTTCTCTATGAGGAAAGGTTGGATAAACTCGGATTGTTTCTCTATGAGGAGAGGTTGGATAAACTCGGATTGTCTCTCTGTGAGGAGAGGTTGGATAAACTCGGATTGTTTCTCTGTGAGGAGAGGTTGGATAAACTCGGATTGTTTCTCTATGAGGAGAGGTTGGATAAACTCGGATTGTTTCTCCATGAGGAGAGGTTGGATAAACTCGGATTGTTTCTCGATGAGGAGAGGTTGGATAAACTCGGATTGTTTCTCTATGAGGAGAGGTTGGATAAACTCGGATTGTTTCTCTATGAGGAGAGGCCGGATAAACTCGGATTGTTTCTCTATGAGGAGAGGTTGGATAAACTCGGATTGTTTCTCTATGAGGAGAGGTTGGATAAACTCGGATTGTTTCTCTATGAGGAGAGGTTGGATAAACTCGGATTGTTTGGCTATGAGGAGAGGTTGGATAAACTCGGATTGTTTGGCTATGAGGAGAGGTTGGATAAACTTGGATTGTTTCTCTATGAGGAGAGGTTGGATAAACTCGGATTGTTTCTCCATGAGGAGAGGTTGGATAAACTCGGATTGTTTCTCTATGAGGAGAGGTTGGATAAACTCGGATTGTTTCTCCATGAGGAGAGGTTGGATAAACTCGGATTGTTTCTCTATGAGGAGAGGTTGGATAAACTCGGATTGTTTCTCTATGAGGAGAGGTTGGATAAACTCGGATTATTTCTCTATGAGGAGAGTTTGGATAAACTCGGATTGTTTCTCTATGAGGAGAGGTTGGATAAACTCGGATTGTCTCTCTATGAGGAGAGGTTGGATAAACTCGGATTGTTTCTCTATGAGGAGAGGTTGGATAAACTCGGATTGTTTCTCTATGAGGAGAGGTTGGATAAACTCGGATTGTTTCTCCATGAGGAGAGGTTGGATAAACTCGGATTGTTTCTCTTTGAGGAGAGGTTGGATAATCTCGGATTGTTTCTCTATGAGGAGAGGTTGGATAATCTCGGATTGTTTCTCTATGAGGAGAGGTTGGATAAAATCAGATTGTTTCTCTATGAGGAGAGGTTGGATAAACTCGGATTGTTTCTCTATGAGGAGAGGTTGGATAAACTCGGATTGTTTCTCTATGAGGAGAGGTTGGATAAACTCGGATTGTTTCTCTATGAGGAGCGGTTGGATAAACTCGGATTGTTTCTCTATGAGGAGAGGTTGGATAAACTCGGATTGTTTCTCTATGAGGAGAGGTTGGATAAACTCGGATTGTTTCTCTATGAGGAGAGGTTGGATAAACTCGGATTGTTTCTCTCTGAGGAGAGGTTGGATAAACTCGGATTGTTTCTCTATGAGGAGAGGTTGGATATACTCGGATTGTTTCTCTATGAGGAGAGGTTGGATAAACTCGGATTGTTTCTCTCTGAGGAGAGGTTGGATAAACTCGGATTGTCTCTCTATGAGGAGCGGTTGGATAAACTCGGATTGTTTCTCTATGAGGAGAGGTTGGATAAACTCGGATTGTTTCTCTATGAGGAGAGGTTGGATAAACTCGGATTGTTTCTCTATGAGGAGAGGTTGGATAAACTCGGATTGTTTCTCTATGAGGAGAGGTTGGATAAACTCAGATTGTTTCTCTATGAGGAGAGGTTGGATAAACTCGGATTGTTTCTCTATGAGGAGAGGTTGGATGAACTTGGATTGTTTCTCTATGAGGAGAGGTTGGATGAACTTGGATTGTTTCTCTATGAGGAGAGGTTGGATAAACTCGGAATGTTTCTCTATGAGGAGAGGTTGGATGAACTTGGATTGTTTCTCTATGAGGAGAGGTTGGATGAACTTGGATTGTTTCTCTATGAGGAGAGGTTGGATAAACTCGGATTGTTTCTCTATGAGGAGAGGTTGGATGAACTTGGATTGTTTCTCTATGAGGAGCGGTTGGATAAACTCGGATTGTTTCTCTATGAGGAGAGGTTGGATAAACTCGGATTGTCTCTCTATTAGGAGAGGTTGGATAAACTTGGATTGTTTCTCGATGAGGAGAGGTTGGATAAACTCGGATTGTTTCTCTATGAGGAGAGGTTGGATAATCTCGGATTGTTTCTCTATGAGGAGAGGCTGGATAAACTCGGATTGTTTCTCTATGAGGAGAGGTTGGATAAACTCGGATTGTTTCTCTATGAGGAGAGGTTGGATAAACTCGGATTGTCTCTCTGTGAGGAGAGGTTGGATAAACTCGGATTGTTTCTCTATGAGGAGAGATTGGATAAACTCGGATTGTTTCTCTATGAGGAGAGGTTGGATAAACTCGGATTGTTTCTCTCTGAGGAGAGGTTGGATAAACTCGGATTGTTTCTCTATGAGGAGAGGTTGGATAAACTCGGATTGTTTCTCTATGAGGAGAGGTTGGATAAACTCGGATTGTTTCTCTATGAGGAAAGGTTGGATAAACTCGGATTGTTTCTCTATGAGGAGAGGTTGGATAAACTCGGATTGTCTCTCTGTGAGGAGAGGTTGGATAAACTCGGATTGTTTCTCTGTGAGGAGAGGTTGGATAAACTCGGATTGTTTCTCTATGAGGAGAGGTTGGATAAACTCGGATTGTTTCTCCATGAGGAGAGGTTGGATAAACTCGGATTGTTTCTCGATGAGGAGAGGTTGGATAAACTCGGATTGTTTCTCTATGAGGAGAGGTTGGATAAACTCGGATTGTTTCTCTATGAGGAGAGGCCGGATAAACTCGGATTGTTTCTCTATGAGGAGAGGTTGGATAAACTCGGATTGTTTCTCTATGAGGAGAGGTTGGATAAACTCGGATTGTTTCTCTATGAGGAGAGGTTGGATAAACTCGGATTGTTTGGCTATGAGGAGAGGTTGGATAAACTCGGATTGTTTGGCTATGAGGAGAGGTTGGATAAACTTGGATTGTTTCTCTATGAGGAGAGGTTGGATAAACTCGGATTGTTTCTCCATGAGGAGAGGTTGGATAAACTCGGATTGTTTCTCTATGAGGAGAGGTTGGATAAACTCGGATTGTTTCTCCATGAGGAGAGGTTGGATAAACTCGGATTGTTTCTCTATGAGGAGAGGTTGGATAAACTCGGATTGTTTCTCTATGAGGAGAGGTTGGATAAACTCGGATTATTTCTCTATGAGGAGAGTTTGGATAAACTCGGATTGTTTCTCTATGAGGAGAGGTTGGATAAACTCGGATTGTCTCTCTATGAGGAGAGGTTGGATAAACTCGGATTGTTTCTCTATGAGGAGAGGTTGGATAAACTCGGATTGTTTCTCTATGAGGAGAGGTTGGATAAACTCGGATTGTTTCTCCATGAGGAGAGGTTGGATAAACTCGGATTGTTTCTCTTTGAGGAGAGGTTGGATAATCTCGGATTGTTTCTCTATGAGGAGAGGTTGGATAATCTCGGATTGTTTCTCTATGAGGAGAGGTTGGATAAAATCAGATTGTTTCTCTATGAGGAGAGGTTGGATAAACTCGGATTGTTTCTCTATGAGGAGAGGTTGGATAAACTCGGATTGTTTCTCTATGAGGAGAGGTTGGATAAACTCGGATTGTTTCTCTATGAGGAGCGGTT
>NC_092710.1:78525725-78528225 GCF_047496885.1 Scyliorhinus torazame | reverse complement strand
AATCATGGGAGCGGCCATCTTGTCGGCGGCCATCTTCTCGACCCGACACGTGCGACCGACAGCGGCGGCCATTTTACGAGTCCGACTCAGCTGAGGACTCCGACTAACCGCGAGTGGGAGCGATCACCCTCGACCAAACTCGGCCAAAAAACCTGCAGAACTCTGATGCAGGTCCAGGTCAACGGGCATGACACTGCATGCCTCTTCGACTCCGGGAGCAGGGAAAGCTTTATCCACCCTGAAACGGTAAGGCGCTGCTCCCTACGCAACCATCCCACATCCCAAACCATAGCCCTCGCATCTGGGTCCCACTCGGTACAAATCACGGGGTACTGTATTGTGGATCTCTCGATCCAGGGCGCCAAATACACCCGTTTCAAATTTTATATCCTCCCTCACCTCTGCTGCTCGGACTGGATTTCCAGTGCAGCCACCGAAGCCTGACACTGAAGTTCGGCGGACCCTTGCCCCCCCTCACGGTATGCTGCCTTGCGACACTGAAAGTCGCACCCCCCTCGCTATTCGCTAACCTCACTCCCGACTGTAAGCCCGTCGCCACCAGGAGCCGGCGCTACAGTGCCCAAGATATGGCTTTTATCAAGTCAAAGGTCCAGCGTTTACTGGGAGAGGGGGTCATCGAGGCTAGCAACAGCCCTTGGAGAGCGCAAGTGGTGGTAGTCCGGTCCGGGGAGAAGAAACGGATGGTCGTGGATTATAGCCAGACCATAAACCGATTCACGCAGCTTGATGCGTACCCCCTTCCTCGCATCGCGGAAATGGTAAATCGGATCGCCCAATACCGAGTCTTTTCCACGGTCGACCTCAAATCCGCCTACCACCAGCTCCCCATCCGACCAAAAGACCGCCCCTATACTGCCTTCGAAGCAGCCGGCCGGCTCTTCCACTTCCTCAGGGTCCCCTTTGGTGTCACAAATGGGGTCTCCGTCTTTCAAAGGTGATGGACCAAATGGTGGACCAGTACGGTTTGCGGGCTACATACCCGTACTTGGACAATGTCACCATCTGCGGCCATGACCAGCAGGACCATGACGCTAACCTCAAAGTTCCTCCAGACCGCCCGAGCCCTTAACCTGACCTATAACGAGGGCAAATGCATTTTCCACACCACCCGGCTGGCCATCCTCGGCTATGTCGTGGAAGACGGGGTCCTCGGTCCCGACCCCGACCGCATCAGACATCGCCCTGGCTGCTACCCTCAATCAAGGAGGCAGACCAGTAGCGTTCTTCTCCCGAACCCTCACCGCCTCCGAGGTTCGACACTCTGCAGTCGAAAAGGAGGCACAAGCCATTGTGGAGGCTGTGCGACGCTGGAGACACTACCTAGCCGGTAGGAGGTTTACCCTCGTCACCGACCAACGGTCGGTCGCCTATATGTTCGATAACACGCAACGGGGCAAAATAAAAAACGATAAAATTTTGAGGTGGAGGATCGAACTCTCCACCTACTCGTACGATATCAAGTATCGTCCAGGGGAGCTCAACGAGCCCCCAGATGCCCTGTCCCGCGGCACATGTGCCAACGCGCAGGAGGACCGCCTGCAAGCCATCCACAATGACCTCTGCCACCCGGGGGTTACCCGGCTCGTCCATTTCATCAAGTCCCGCAACCTACCTTACTCAACCAAGGAGGTCAAAGCCATGGTCAGGACCTGCCAGGTCTGTGCGGAGTGCAAACCGCACTTCTATCGGCCAGACAAGGTTCGGCTCGTGAAGGCCTCGGGCCCCTTTGAGCGACTGAGCGTGGACTTCAAGGGGCCCCTCCCGTCCACCAACCGTTATGCCTATTTCCTCACCGTGATCGATGAGTTCTCCCATTTCCCATTCGCCATTCCCTGCACCGACATGACCTCAGCCACTGTGATTAAGGCACTGCACAGCATCTTCACCCTGTTCGGTTTCCCCGCTTATATCCACAGCGACCGGGGTACATCGTTCATGAGCGATGAACTGCGTCAGTATCTGCTCAGCAAAGGCATCGCCTCGAGCAGAACGACCAGTTCTAACCCGCGGGGAAACGGGCAGGTGGAGCGGGAGAACGCGACCGTGTGGAAGGCTGTCCTTCTGGCCCTGCGGTCGAGAAGTCTCCCAACCACCCGCTGACAGGAGGTCCTACCCGATGCCCTACAATCCATTAGGTCACTCCTCTGCACGGCCACGAATGAGACCCCTCACGACCGATTGTTTCTCTTCCCCAGGAAGTCTCCCTCCGGGGTCTCACTTCCACCTTGGCTGACGGCTCCGGGACCTGTTCTTCTCCGGAGGCACGCGAGGAGCCATAAAACGGACCCCCTCGTTGAAAAGGTCCGACTGCTCCACGCCAACCCCAGTTACGCCTACGTGGAGTACTCCGACGGCAGGCAAGATACGGTTTCCCTCCGGGATCTGGCACCCGCTGGATCCTCCACCACAGACGCCCCTTCCTGCGCCGCTCCCCTGCAGGACCCGGCGCCCCCTTTACACACCCCGCCGGCTCCGCTAC
>NC_092710.1:77471020-77540625 GCF_047496885.1 Scyliorhinus torazame | reverse complement strand
GTGGGAGAGCGCGAGGGGACAGCAATGGTGAGGGAGAGCGGGAGGGAGGGCGTGGGAGAGCGGGTGGGGACAGCAACGGTGAGGGAGAGCGGGAGGGAGAGCGTGGGAGAGCGGGGGGGGACAGCAACGGTGAGGGAGAGCGGGAGGGAGGGCGAGGGAGAGCGGGAGGGAGAGCGTGGGAGTGCGGGAGGGAGGGCGTGGGAGTGCGGGAGGGAGGGCGTGGGAGTGCGGGAGGGAGGGCGTGGGAGTGCGGGAGGGAGGGCGTGGGAGAGCGGGAGGGAGGGCGAGGGAGAGCGGGAGGGAGGGCGTGGGAGAGCGGGAGGGAGGGCGAGGGAGAGCGGGAGGGAGGGCGTGGGAGTGCGGGAGGGAGGGCGTGGGAGTGCGGGAGGGAGGGCGTGGGAGAGCGGGAGGGAGGGCGTGGGAGAGCGGGAGGGGACTGCAACGGTGAGGGAGAGCGGAAGGGCGAGGGAGAGCGGGAGGGACAGCAACGGTGAGGGAGAGAGGGAGGGGTGAGGGAGAGCGAGGGGGAGTGGCGGGGTGAGAGAGAGAGGGAGGCAAAGGAAAGAGGGGGGAGGGCGAGTGAGCGGGGGGGGCGAGGGAGAATGTGGGGGGTGAGGAAGAGTGGGGGGGGCGAGCGTGAGCGGGGGAGGGTGAGCGGCAGGGAGAGCGGGGGGAGAGTGGGGGGCGAGGGAGAGCAGGGGGAGGGCGAGTGTGAGCGGGGGGAAGGCGAGGGTGAGCATGGGGGTGGGCGAGGGTGAGCGGGGGGAGGGCGAGGGTGAGCATGGGGGTGGGCGAGGGTAAGTGGGGTGAGGGCGAGGGTGAGCGGGGGGGGAGGGCGAATGGGGGGGAGGGTGAGGGTGAGCGGGGGAGTGCGAGGGTGAGCGGGGGAGGGCGAGGGTGAGCGGGGGAGGGCGTGGGCGACGGGGAAGTGCGAGGGCGAGCGGGGGGAGGGCGAGGGCGAGCGGAAGGAGGGCGAGGGCGATCGGGGGAGGGCGAGGGCGAGCGGGGAGAGGGTGAATGTGAGCGGCGGAGGGCGAGGGTGAGCGGGGAGGGCGAGGGCGAGCGAGGGAGGGCGGGGGTGAGCGGTGCGAAGGGGGAGCGGGGGGAGGTCGAGGGTGCGCGGGGGGAGGGCGAGGGGGAGCAGGGGGAGGGCAAGGGGGAGCGGGGGGACAGCAACGGTGAGGAGAGCGCGGGGGGAGGGAGAGCGGGGGGGATGGCGAGGGAGAGCGGGGGGGGGACAGCAACAGTAAGTGAGAGCGGGGGTGGGGACAGCAACGGTGACGGAGAACGGGGGGGGGGACAGCAACAGTGAGGGAGAGCGGGGTGGGAGACAGCAACGGTGAGGGAGTGCGGGGAGGGAACAGCAACAGTGAGGGAGAGCGGGGGGGGACAGCAACAGTGAGGGAGAGCGGGGGGGGACAGCAACAGTGAGGGAGAGCGGGGGCGGCAGCAACGGTGAGGGAGAGCAGGAGGGGCGAGGGAGTGTGGGGGTGTGAGGGAGAGTGGGGGAGGGCGAGTGTGAGCGGAGGGAGGGCGAGGGTGAGGGGGGGCAGGACGAGGGTGAGCGGGGGTGTGGGAGATCTGGGGGAGGATGAGGGAGAGCGGGGGGGGCGAGGGAGAGTGGGGGAGCGAGGGAGAGTGGGGGGGCGAGGGAGAGCGGGGGGTAAGAGCGAGGGAGAGCGGGGGGTAAGGGCGAGGGAGAGCGGGGAGGGGGCGAGGGAGAGCGGGGAGGGGGGCGAGGGAGAGCGGGGAGGGGGGCGAGGGAGAGCGGGAGAGAGGGTGAGGGAGAGTGGGAGGGAGGGCGAGGGAGAGCGGGGAGGGAGGGCGTGGGTGTGCGGGGGGGGACAGCAACAGCGAGGCAGAGCGGAGGGGTGAAGGCGAGGGAGAGCGGGAGGGAGGGCGTGGGAGAGCGGGAGGGAGGGCGAGGGAGAGCGGGAGGGCGGGCGAGGGAGAGCGGGAGGGAGGGCGAGGGAGAGCGGGAGGGAGGGCGAGGGAGAGCGGGAGGGAGGGCGTGGGAGAGCGGGGGGGACAGCAAAAGCGAGGCAGAGCGGAGGGGTGAGCGTGAGGGAGAGCGGGCGAGGGAGAGCGGGAGGGAGGGCGTGGGAGAGCGGGAGGGGACAGCAATGGTGAGGGAGAGCGGGAGGGAGGGCGTGGGAGAGCGGGTGGGGACAGCAACGGTGAGGGAGAGCGGGAGGGAGGGCGTGGGAGAGCGGGGGGGACAGCAACGGTGAGGGAGAGCGGGAGGGAGGGCGAGGGAGAGCGGGAGGGAGGGCGTGGGAGTGCGGGAGGGAGGGCGAGGGAGAGCGGGAGGGAGGGCGTGGGAGTGCGGGAGGGAGGGCGAGGGAGAGCGGGAGGGAGGGCGTGGGAGAGCGGGAGGGAGGGAGAGCGGGAGGGAGGGCGTGGGAGTGCGGGAGGGAGGGAGTGGGAGTGCGGGAGGGAGTGCGTGGGAGAGCGGGTGGGAGGGCGTGGGAGAGCGGGAGGGGACTGCAACGGTGAGGGAGAGCGGAAGGGCGAGGGAGAGCGGGAGGGAGAGCGGGAGGGAGGGCGTGGGAGAGCGGGGGGGGGGACAGCAACGGTGAGGGAGAGAGGGAGGGGTGAGGGAGAGCGAGGGGGAGTGGCGGGGTGAGAGAGAGAGGGAGGCAAAGGAAAGAGGGGGGAGGGCGAGTGAGCGGGGGGGGGCGAGGGAGAATGTGGGGGGTGAGGAAGAGTGGGGGGGGCGAGCGTGAGCGGGGGAGGGTGAGCGGCAGGGAGAGCGGGGGGAGAGTGGGGGGCGAGGGAGAGCAGGGGGAGGGCGAGTGTGAGCGGGGGGAAGGCGAGGGTGAGCATGGGGGTGGGCGAGGGTGAGCGGGGGGAGGGCGAGGGTGAGCATGGGGGTGGGCGAGGGTGAGTGGGGTGAGGGCGAGGGTGAGCGGGGGGGGAGGGTGAGGGCGAATGGGGGGGGAGGGCGAGGGTGAGCGGGGGAGGGCGAGGGTGAGCGGGGGAGGGCGTGGGCGACGGGGGAGGGCGAGGGCGAGCGGGGGGAGGGCGAGGGCGAGCGGAAGGAGGGCGAGGGCGATCGGGGGAGGGCGAGGGCGAGCGGGGGGAGGGTGAATGTGAGCGGCGGAGGGCGAGGGTGAGCGGGGAGGGCGAGGGCGAGCGGGGGAGGGAGGGGGTGAGCGGTGCGAAGGGGGAGCGGGGGGAGGTCGAGGGTGCGCGGGGGGAGGGCGAGGGGGAGCAGGGGGAGGGCAAGGGGGAGCGGGGGGACAGCAACGGTGAGGAGAGCGCGGGGGGAGGGAGAGCGGGGGGGATGGCGAGGGAGAGCGGGGGGGGGGACAGTAACAGTAAGTGAGAGCGGGGGTGGGGACAACAACGGTGACGGAGAACGGGGGGGGGGACAGCAACAGTGAGGGAGAGCGGGGTGGGAGACAGCAACGGTGAGGGAGTGCAAGGAGGGAACAGCAACAGTGAGGGAGAGTGGGGGGGGACAGCAACAGTGAGGGAGAGCGGGGGGGGGACAGCAACAGTGAGGGAGAGCGGGGGCGGCAGCAACGGTGAGGGAGAGCAGGAGGGGCGAGGGAGTGTGGGGGTGTGAGGGAGAGTGGGGGAGGGCGAGTGTGAGCGGGGGGAGGGCGAGGGTGAGGGGGGGCAGGACGAGGGTGAGCGGGGGTGTGGGAGATCTGGGGGAGGACGAGGGAGAGCGGGGGGGCGAGGGAGAGTGGGGGAGCGAGGGAGAGTGGGGGGGCGAGGGAGAGCGGGGGGTAAGGGCGAGGGAGAGCGGGGGGTAAGGGCGAGGGAGAGCGGGGAGGGGGGCGAGGGAGAGCGGGGAGGGGGGCGAGGGAGAGCGGGGAGGGGGGCGAGGGAGAGCGGGGAGGGGGGCGAGGGAGAGCGGGGAGGGGGGCGAGGGAGAGCGGGGAGGGGGGGGAGGGAGAGGGGGGAGGGCGGGTGAGCGGGGGGGTAGGGCGAGTGAGCGGGGGTAGGGCGAGGGTGAGTGGGGGAGGGCAAGGGAGAGCGGGGAGGGCGAGGGAGAGCGGGGGAGGGCGGGGAGGGCGAGGGAGAGCGGGGAGGGCGAGGGTGAGCGGGGGAGGGTGAGGGTGAGCGGGGGAGGGTGAGGGTGAGCGGGGGGGAGGGCGAGTGTGAGCGGGGAGGGCGAGTGTGAGCGGGGGGAGGGTGAGGGTGAGGGGGGGCAGGACGAGGGTGAGCGGGGGTGTGGGAGATCTGGGGGAGGACGAGGGAGAGCGGGGAGGGTGAGGGAGAGCGGGGGAGGGTGAGGGAGAGCGGGGGAGGGTGAGGGAGAACGGGGGAGGGTGAGGGAGAGCGGGGGGGAAGGGCAAGGGAGAGCGGGGGGAAGGGCAAGGGAGAGCGGGGGGAAGGGCGAGGGTGAGCGGGGGAGGGCGAGGGTGAGCGGGGGTGACGAGGGTGAGCGGGGGGAGGGGGAGGGAGAGCGGGGGGGGAAGGGCGAGGGAGAGCGGGGGGGAAGGGCGAGGGAGAGCGGGGGGGAAGGGCGAGGGAGAGCGGGGGGGGAAGGGCGAGGGAGAGCAGGGAGGGGGGCGAAGGAGAGTGGGGGAAGGGAGGGTGAGCGGGGGGTAGGGCGAGTGAGCGGGGGGTAGGGTGAGGGTGAGCGGGGAGGGCGAGGGAAAGCGGGGTGTTGAGGGAGAGCGGGGGGAGGGCAAGGGTGAGCGGGGGAGGGTGAGCGGGGAGGGTGAGGGTGAGCGGGGGAGGGCGAGGGTGAGCGGGGGGAGGGCAAGGGTGAGCGGGGGGAGGGTGAGCGGGTGGGGAGGGCGAGGGTGAGCGGGTGGGGAGGGCAAGGGTGAGCGGGGGGGGGCGAGGGAGAGCGGGGGAGGGTGAGGGAGGGCGGGGGAGGGTGAGGGAGGGCGGGCGAGGGTGAGCGGGGGAGGGCGAGGGTGAGCGGGGGGAGGGCGAGGGTGAGCTGGGGGAGAGCGAAGGTGAGCGGGTGGGGAGAGCGAGGGTGAGCGGGGGGGGGGCGAGTGCGAGCGGGGCGAGTGTGAGCGGGGGGAGGGCGAGGGCGAGCAGGGGGGAGGGCGTGGGCGACGGGGGAGGACGAGGGCGAGCGGGGGAGGGCGAGGGCGAGCGGGGGGAGGGCGAATGTGAGTGGCGGAGCACGAGGGCGAGCGGGGGGCGAGGTCGAGGGTGAGCAGGGGGAGGGTGAGGGGGAGCGGGGGAGGGCGAGGGTGGGCGTGGTGGAGGGTGAGCGGGGGGAGGGCGAGGCCGAGCGGGGCGAGGGCAAGCGGGGGTGAGGGCCGAGGTGAGTGGTGGGAGGGCAAGGACGAGCGGGGTGTCGAGGGGGAGCGGGGCGAGGGCGAGCTGGGGGAGGTCGAGGGTGA
This sequence comes from Scyliorhinus torazame, assembly GCF_047496885.1. NCBI lineage: Eukaryota > Metazoa > Chordata > Chondrichthyes > Carcharhiniformes > Scyliorhinidae > Scyliorhinus > Scyliorhinus torazame. The sequence continues at coordinate 77,535,304 of NC_092710.1, read as the reverse complement.
GCGGGGAGGGGGGAGGGCAAGTGTGAGTGGGGGGGGGGAGGGCGATGGTGAGCGGGTGGGAGGGCAAGGGCGAGTGCGTGAGGCCTTGGGGGAGGGCGGAGACGGAGGGAGGGGGAGGGCGAGCGGGGGGGAGACCGTGGGGGAGCGGGAGCGGGGGAAGACGAGGGTGAGCGGGGGGGGGGAGGGCGAGGGTGGGCGGGGGAGGGTGACGCAGGGGAGCGGGTGGAGGACGAGGGGGGGGAGGGCGAGGGCGAGCGGAGGGTGAGGGTGAGAGACGGAGAGAGGGAGGGGGTGACGGCGAGAGGGAGGGGGGTGACGGGGACAGGGAGGGGGTGACAGGGAGAGGGAGGGAGTGACAGGGAGAGGGAGGGAGTGACGGAGAGAGGGAGGGAGGGAGAGACGCGTAGAGACGAGGGGAGTGACAGATGGAGGGAGGGAGTGACGGAGAGGGAGGGAGGGAGTGACGGAGAGGGAGGGAGGGAGTGACGGAGAGAGAGAGGGAGTGACTGGGAGGGAGGGAGAGACGCGTAGAGACGGGGGTGTGACGGATTAGGGAGGGAGTGACGGAGAGAGGGAGGGGGGTGACAGAGAGAGAGGGAGGGAGTGACGGAGAGAGGGAGGGAGTGACGGAGAGAGGGAGGGAGTGACAGAGAGAGAGGGAGAGACGCGGAGAGGGAGGGAGCGACGGGGAGGGAGGGAGATAGGCGGAGGGAGGGTGTGACGGAGAGAGGGAGGGAGTGTCGGAGAGAGGGAGGGGGTGACGGAGAGAGGGAGGGAGTGAGGGAGAGAGGGAGGGAGTGACGGAGAGAGGGAGGGAGTGACGGAGAGAGGGAGGGAGAGAGGGAGGGAGGGAGGGAGGGAGAGAGGGAGGGAGTGACGGAGAGAGAGTGAGCGACGGGGAGGGAGGGAGAGAGGCGGAGGGAGGGAGTGTCGGAGAGAGGGAGGGAGTGTCGGAGAGAGGGAGGGAGTGACGGAGAGAGGGAGGGTGTGACGGAGAGAGGGAGGGAGTGACGGAGAGAGGGAGGGAGTGACGGATAGAGGGAGGGAGTGACGGAGAGAGAGTGAGCGACGGGGAGGGAGGGAGAGAGGCGGAGGGAAGGAGTGTCGGAGAGAGGGAGGGAGTGACGGAGAGAGGGAGGGAGTGACGGAGAGAGGGAGGGAGTGACGGAGAGAGGCAGGGAGTGACTGAGAGAGGGAGGGATTGACGGAGAGAGAGGGAGAGACGCGGAGAGGGAGGGAGCGACGGGGAGAGTGGGAGGGAGTGACGGAGAGGGAGGGAGGGAGTGACGGAGAGAGAGAGGGAGTGAGTGGGAGGGAGGGAGAGACGCGTAGAGACGGGGGGAGTGACGGATGAGGGAGGGAGTGACGGAGAGAGGGAGGGAGTGACGGAGAGAGGGAGGGAGTGACGGAGAGAGGGAGGGAGTGACAGAGAGAGGGAGGGAGTGACTGGGAGGGAGGGAGAGACGCGTAGAGGCGGGGGGAGTGACGGAGAGAGGGAGGGGTGACAGAGAGAGAGGGAGAGACGCGGAGAGGGAGGGAGCGACGGGGAGGGAGGGAGGGAAGCGGAGGGAGGGAGTGTCGGAGAGAGGGAGGAAGTGTCGGAGAGAGGGAGGGAGTGACGGAGAGAGGGAGGGAGTGACGGAGAGAGGGAGGGAGTGATGGAGAGAGGGAGGGAGTGACGGAGAGAGGGAGGGAGGGAGTGACGGAGAGAGGGAGGGAGGGAGTGACGGAGAGAGGGAGGGAGTGACGGAGAGAGAGTGAGCGATGGGGAGGGAGGGAGAGAGGCGGAGGGAAGGAGTGTCGGAGAGAGGGAGGGAGTGACGGAGAGAGGGAGGGGGTGACGGGGAGAGGGAGGGGGTGACGGGGAGAGGGAGGGGGTGACAGGGAGAGGGAGGGAGTGACGGAGAGAGGGAGGGAGGGAGAGACGCGTAGAGACGAGGGGAGTGACAGATGGAGGGAGGGAGTGACGGAGAGGGAGGGAGGGAGTGACGGAGAGAGAGAGGGAGTGACTGGGAGGGAGGGAGAGACGCGTAGAGACGGGGGTGTGACGGATTAGGGAGGGAGTGACGGAGAGAGGGAGGGGGTGACAGAGAGAGAGGGAGGGAGTGACGGAGAGAGGGAGGGAGTGACGGAGAGAGGGAGGGAGAGAGGGATGGAGAGAGGGAGGGAGGGAGGGAGGGAGGGAGAGAGGGAGGGAGTGACGGAGAGAGAGTGAGCGACGGGGAGGGAGGGAGAGAGGCGGAGGGAGGGAGCGACGGGGAGATGGAGGGAGTAACGGGGAGAGGGAGGGAGTGACGAGGAGAGGGATGGAGTGACGGAGAGTGGGAGGGAGTGACGGAGGGAGTGAGTGACGGAGAGAGGGAGGGAGCGACGGAGAGAGGGAGGGAGTGACCGAGAGAGGAAGGGAGTGACGGAGAGAGGGAGGAAGTGACGGAGAGAGGGAGGGACTGATGGGGAGGGGGAGGGAGCGACGGAGAGAGGGAGGGACCGACGGAGAGAGGGAGGGAGTGACCGAGAGAGGAAGTGAGTGACGGAGAGAGGGAGGAAGTGACGGAGAGAGGGAGGGACTGATGGGGAGGGGGAGGGAGCGACGGAGAGAGGGAGGGAGCGACGGAGAGAGGGATGGAGCGACGGCGAGAGCGAGGGAGCGACGGAGAGAGGGAGGGAGCGACTGGGAGTGACGGGGAGAGGGAGGGAGCGACGGGGAGAGGGAGGGAGTGACGGGGAGAGGGAGGGAGTGACGGGGAGAGGGAGGGAGTGACGGGGAGAGGGAGGGAGTGACGGAGAGAGGGAGGGAGTGACGGAGAGAGGGAGGGAGTGACGGAGAGATGGAGGGACTGACGGGGAGGGAGGGAGAGATGGAAGGAGTGTCGGAGAGAGGGAGGGAGTGACGGAGAGAGGGAGGGAGTGAAGGGGAGGGAACGAGAGACGGAGAGAGGGAGGGAGTGACGGAGAGGGGGAGGGAGTGACGGAGGGAAGGAGTGACGGAGAGAGGGAGGGAGAGACGGAGAGAGGGAGGGAGTGACGGAGAGAGGGAGGGAGTGACGGAGAGAGGGAGGGAGTGACGGAGAGAGTGAGGGAGTGACAGAGAGAGGGAGGGAGTGACGGAAAGTGTGAGGGAGTGACGGAGAGAGGGAGGGAGTGACCGAGAGAGGAAGGGAGTGACGGAGAGAGGGAGGAAGTGACGGAGAGAGGGAGGGACTGATGGGGAGGGGGAGGGAGCGACGGAGAGAGGGAGGGAGCGACGGAGAGAGGGAGGGAGCGACGGCGAGAGCAAGGGAGCGACGGAGAGAGGGAGGGAGCGACTGGGAGAGGGAGGGAGTGAAGGGGAGAGGGAGGGAGCGACGGGGAGAGGGATGGAGCGACGGGGAGAGGGAGGGAGTGACGGGGAGAGGGAGGGAGAGGGAGGGAGTGACGGGGAGAGGGAGGGAGTGACGGGGAGAGGGAGGGAGTGACGGAGAGAGGGAGGGAGTGACGGAGAGAGGGAGGGAGTGACGGAGAGATGGAGGGAGTGACGGTGAGGGAGGGAGAGATGGAAGGAGTGTCGGAGAGAGGGAGGGAGTGACGGAGAGAGGGAGGGAGTGAAGGGGAGGGAACGAGAGACGGAGAGAGGGAGGGAGTGACGGAGAGGGGGAGGGAGTGACGGAGGGAAGGAGTGACGGATAGAGGGAGGGAGTGACGGAGAGAGGGAGGGAGTGACGGAGAGAGGGAGGGAGTGACGGAGAGAGTGAGGGAGTGACAGAGAGAGGGAGGGAGTGACGGAAAGAGTGAGGGAGTGACGGAGAGAGTGAGGGAGTGACGGAGAGAGGGAGTGACGGAGGGAGGGAGGGAGTGACGGGGAGGGAGGGAGAGATGCATAGAGAGGGAAGGAGTGACGGAGAGAGGGAGTGAGTGACGGAGAGGGGGAGGGAGTGACGGGGAGAGGGAGGGAGTGACGGGGAGGGAGGGAGAGATGCGTAGAGATGGAAGGAGTGTCGGAGAGAGGGAGGGAGAGACGGAGAGAGGGAGGGAGTGACGGAGAGAGGGAGGGAGTGACGGAGAGAGCGAGGAAGTGACGGAGAGAGGGAGGGAGTGACGGAGAGAGGGAGGGAGTGACGGAGAGAGGGAGGGAGTGACGGAGAGAGTGAGGGGGTGACGAGAGAGTGAGGGAGTGACGGAGAGAGTGAGGGAGTGACGGAGAGAGGGAGGGAGTGACGGAGAGATGGAGTGACGGAGGGAGGGAGTTACGGGGAGGGAGGGAGAGATGCGTAGAGAGGGAGGGAGCGACGGACAGAGGGAGCAAGCAACGGAGAGACGGAGGGAGTGACGGAGAGAGCGAGGGAGTGACGGAGAGAGGGAGGGAGTGACTGGGAGGGAGGGAGAGACGCGTAGAGAGGGAGGGAGAGACACGTAGAGAGGGAGGCAGTGACGGAGTGACGGAGAGAGGGAGGGAGTGACGGAGAGAGGGAGGGAGAGACGGAGAGGGAGGGAGTGACTGGGAGGGAGGGAGAGACAGAGACGGGGGGAGTGACGGAGAGAGGGAGGGAGTGACGGAGAGAGGGAGGGAGTGACGGAGAGAGGGAGGGAGTGACGGAGAGAGGGAGGGAGTGACGGAGAGAGGGAGGGAGTGATGGAGGGAGGGAGGGAGTGACGGAGAGAAGGAGGGAGTGACGGAGAGAAGGAGGGAGTGACGGAGAGGGGGAGGGAGTGACGGAGAGGGGGAGGGAGAGAGGCGGAGGGAGGGAGGGAGTGACGGAGAGAGGGAGGGAGAGACGGAGGGAGTGTCGGAGAGAGGGAGGGAGTGACGGAGAGAGGGAGGGAGTGACGGAGAGAGGGAGGGAGTGACGGAGAGAGGGAGGGAGCGACGGGGAGAGGGAGGGAGCGACGGAGAGAGGGAGGGAGCGATGGAGAGAGGGAGGGGGCGACGGAGAGAGGGAGGGAGCGACGGAGAGAGGGAGGGAGCGACCGGGAGAGGGAGGGAGCGACCGGGAGAGGGAGGGAGCACCGGGAGAGGGAGGGAGTGACGAGGAGAGGGATGGAGTGACGGAGAGTGGGAGGGAGTGACGGAGGGAGTGAGTGACGGAGAGAGGGAGGGAGTGAAGGGGAGGGAGGGAGAGACGCGTCGAGAGGGAGGTAGTGACGGAGAGAGGGAGAGAGTGACCGAGAGAGGGAGGGAGTGACCGAGAGAGGAAGGGAGCGACGGAGAGAGGGAGGGAGCGACGGAGAGAGGGAGGGAGGGAACGACGGGGAGAGTGAGGGAGCGACGGGGAGAGGGATGGAGTGACGGAGAGTGGGAGGGAGTGTCGGAGAGTGGGAGGGAGTGACGGAGAGAGGGAGGGAGTGACGGAGACAGGGAGGGAGTGAAGGGGAGGGAAGGAGAGACGGAGAGACGGAGGGAGTGACGGAGAGAGGGAGGGAGTGACGGAGGGAGGGAGAGACGGAGAGAGGGAGGGAGAGACGGAGACGGGGAGGACGGGGAGTGACGGGGAGGGAGGGAGAGACGGAGAGCGGGAGGGAGTGACGGAGAGAGGGAGGGAGTGACGGTGAGAGGGAGGGAGTGACGGAGAGAGGGAGGGAGTGACGGAGAGAGGGAGGGAGTGACGGAGAGAGGGAGGGAGTGATGGAGGGAGGGAGGGAGTGATGGGGAGGGAGAGATGCGTAGAGAGGGAAGGAGTGTCAGAGAGAGGGAGGGAGTGACGGAGAGAGGGAGGGGTGTGACGGCGAGAGGGAGGGAGTGACGGGGAGAGGGAGGGAGTGAAGGGGAGGGAACGAGAGACGGAGAGAGGGAGGGAGTGACGGAGAGGGGGAGGGAGTGACGGAGGGAAGGAGTGACGGAGAGAGGGAGGGAGAGACGGAGAGAGGGAGGGAGTGACGGAGAGAGGGAGGGAGTGACGGAGAGAGTGAGGGAGTGACGGAGAGAGTGAGGGAGTGACAGAGAGAGGGAGGGAGTGACGGAAAGAGTGAGGGAGTGACGGAGAGAGGGAGGGAGTGACGGAAAGAGTGAGGGAGTGACGGAGAGAGGGAGGGAGTGACCGAGAGAGGAAGGGAGTGACAGAGAGAGGGAGGAAGTGACGGAGAGAGGAAGGGACTGATGGGGAGGGGGAGGGAGCGACGGAGAGAGGGAGGGAGCGACGGAGAGAGGGAGGGAGCGACGGCGAGAGCGAGGGAGCGACGGAGAGAGGGAGGGAACGACTGGGAGAGGGAGGGAGTGACGGGGAGAGGGAGGGAGCGACGGGGAGAGGGAGGGAGCGACGGGGAGCGGGATGGAGCGACGGGGAGAGGGAGGGAGTGACGGGGAGAGGGAGGGAGAGGGAGGGAGTGACGGGGAGAGGGAGGGAGTGACGGAGAGAGGGAGGGAGTGACGGAGAGAGGGAGGGAGTGACGGAGAGATGGAGGGAGTGACGGGGAGGGAGGGAGAGATGGAAGGAGTGTCGGAGAGAGGGAGGGAGTGACGGAGAGAGGGAGGGAGTGAAGGGGAGGGAACGAGAGACGGAGAGAGGGAGGGAGTGACGGAGAGGGGGAGGGAGTAACGGAGGGAAGGAGTGACGGAGAGAGGGAGGGAGAGACGGAGAGAGGGAGGGAGTGACGGAGAGAGGGAGGGAGTGACGGAGAGAGGGAGGGAGTGACGGAGAGAGTGAGGGAGTGACGGAGAGAGGGAGTGACGGAGGGAGGGAGGGAGTGACGGGGAGGGAGGGAGAGATGCGTAGAGAGGGAAGGAGTGACGGAGAGAGGGAGTGAGTGACGGAGAGGGGGAGGGAGTGACGGGGAGAGGGAGGGAGTGACGGGGAGGGAGGGAGAGATGCGTAGAGATGGAAGGAGTGTCGGAGAGAGGGAGGGAGAGACGGAGATAGGGAGGGAGTGACGGAGAGAGGGAGGGAGTGACGGAGAGAGGGAGGGAGTGACGGAGAGAGGGAGGAAGTGACGGAGAGAGGGAGGGAGTGACGGAGAGAGGGAGGGAGTGACGGAGAGAGGGAGGGAGTGACGGAGAGAGGGAGGGAGTGACGGAGAGAGTGAGGGAGTGACGGAGAGAGTGAGGGAGTGACGGAGAGAGTGAGGGAGTGACGGAGAGAGGGAGGGAGTGACGGAGAGATGGAGTGACGGAGGGAGGGAGGGAGTTACGGGGAGGGAGGGAGAGATGCGTAGAGAGGGAGGGAGCGACGGAGAGAGGGAGCGAGCGACGGAGAGATGGAGGGAGTGACGGAGAGAGCGAGGGAGTGACGGAGAGAGGGAGGGAGTGACTGAGAGGGAGGGAGAGACGCGTAGAGAGGGAGGGAGAGACACGTAGAGAGGGAGGCAGTGACGGAGAGACGGAGAGAGGGAGGGAGTGACGGAGAGAGGGAGGGAGTGACGGAGAGGGAGGGAGTGACTGGGAGGGAGGGAGAGACAGAGACGGGGGGAGTGACGGAGAGAGGGAGGGAGTGACGGAGAGAGGGAGGGAGTGACGGAGAGAGGGAGGGAGTGACGGAGAGAGGGAGGGAGTGACGGAGAGAGGGGAGGGAGTGACGGAGAGAGGGAGGGAGTGACGGAGAGAGGGAGGGAGTGACGGAGAGAGGGAGGGAGTGACGGAGAGAGGGAGGGAGTGACGGAGAGAGGGAGGGAGTGACGGAGAGAGGGAGGGAGAGAGGCGGAGGGTGGGAGGGAGTGACGGAGAGAGGGAGGGAGAGGCGGAGGGAGTGTCGGAGAGAGGGAGGGAGTGAAGGGGAGGGAGGGAGTGACGGAGAGAGGGAGGGAGTGACGGAGAGAGGGAGGGAGCGACGGGGAGAGGGAGGGAGCGACGGAGAGAGGGAGGGAGCGACGGAGAGAGGGAGGGAGCGACGGAGAGAGGGAGGGAGCGACGGAGAGAGGGAGGGAGCGACGGAGAGAGGGAGGGAGCGACCGGGAGAGGGAGGGAGCGACCGGGAGAGGGAGGGAGCACCGGGAGAGGGAGGGAGTGACGAGGAGAGGGATGGAGTGACGGAGAGTGGGAGGGAGTGACGGAGGGAGTGAGTGACGGAGAGAGGGAGGGAGTGAAGGGGAGGGAGGGAGAGACGCGTCGAGAGGGAGGTAGTGACGGAGAGAGGGAGAGAGTGACCGAGAGAGTGAGGGAGTGACCGAGAGAGGAAGGGAGCGACGGAGAGAGGGAGGGAGCGACGGAGAGAGGGAGGGAGGGAACGACGGGGAGAGTGAGGGAGCGACGGGGAGAGGGATGGAGTGACGGAGAGTGGGAGGGAGTGACGGAAAGTGGGAGGGAGTGACGGAGAGAGGGAGGGAGTGACGGAGACAGGGAGGGAGTGAAGGGGAGGGAAGGAGAGACGGCGAGACGGAGGGAGTGACGGAGAGAGGGAGGGAGTGACGGAGGGAGGGAGTGACGGAGAGAGGGAGGGAGAGACGGAGAGAGGGAGGGAGAGACGGAGACGGAGGGAGTGACGGGGAGGGAGGGAGAGACGGAGAGCGGGAGGGAGTGACGGAGAGAGTGAGGGAGTGACAGAGAGAGGGAGGGAGTGACGGAAAGAGTGAGGGAGTGACGGAGAGAGTGAGGGAGTGACGGAGAGAGGGAGTGACGGAGGGAGGGAGTGACGGGGAGGGAGGGAGAGATGCGTAGAGAGGGAAGGAGTGACGGAGAGAGGGAGTGAGTGACGGAGAGGGGGAGGGAGTGACGGGGAGAGGGAGGGAGTGACGGGGAGGGAGGGAGAGATGCGTAGAGATGGAAGGAGTGTCGGAGAGAGGGAGGGAGAGACGGAGAGAGGAGGGAGTGACGGAGAGAGGGAGGGAGTGACGGAGAGAGGGAGGGAGTGACGGAGAGAGGGAGGAGTGACGGAGAGAGGGAGGAAGTGACGGAGAGAGGGAGGGAGTGACGGAGAGAGGGAGGGAGTGACGGAGAGAGGGAGGGAGTGACGGAGAGAGGGAGGGAGTGACGGAGAGAGGGAGGGAGTGACGGAGAGAGTGAGGGGGTGACGGAGAGAGTGAGGGAGTGACGGAGAGAGTGAGGGAGTGACGGAGAGAGGGAGGGAGCGACGGAGAGAGGGAGGGAGCGACCGGGAGAGGGAGGGAGCGACCGGGAGAGGGAGGGAGCACCGGGAGAGGGAGGGAGTGACGAGGAGAGGGATGGAGTGACGGAGAGTGGGAGGGAGTGACGGAGAGTGGGAGGGAGTGACGGAGAGAGGGAGGGAATGACGGAGACAGGGAGGGAGTGAAGGGGAGGGAAGGAGAGACGGAGAGACGGAGGGAGTGACGGAGAGAGGGAGGGAGTGACGGAGGGAGGGAGTGACGGAGAGAGGGAGGGAGTGACGGAGAGAGTGAGGGGGTGACGGAGAGAGTGAGGGAGTGACGGAGAGAGTGAGGGAGTGACGGAGAGAGGGAGGGAGTGACGGAGAGATGGAGTGACGGAGGGAGGGAGGGAGTTACGGGGAGGGAGAGATGCGTAGAGAGGGAGGGGAGCGACGGAGAGAGGGAGCGAGCGACGGAGAGACGGAGGGAGTGACGGAGAGAGCGAGGGAGTGACGGAGAGAGGGAGGGAGTGACTGAGAGGGAGGGAGAGACGCGTAGAGAGGGAGGGAGAGACGGAGAGAGCGAGGGAGTGACGGAGAGAGCGAGGGAGTGACGGAGAGAAGGAGGGAGTGACGGAGAGGGGGAGGGAGTGACGGAGAGGGGGAGGGAGAGAGGCGGAGGGAGGGAGGGAGTGACGGAGAGAGGGAGGGAGAGACGGAGGGAGTGTCGGAGAGAGGGAGGGAGTGACGGAGAGAGGGAGGGAGTGACGGAGAGAGGGAGGGAGTGACGGAGAGAGGGAGGGAGCGACGGGGAGAGGGAGGGAGCGACGGAGAGAGGGAGGGAGCGACGGAGAGAGGGAGGGAGCGATGGAGAGAGGGAGGGGGCGACGGAGAGAGGGAGGGAGCGACGGAGAGAGGGAGGGAGCGACCGGGAGAGGGAGGGAGCGACCGGGAGAGGGAGGGAGCACCGGGAGAGGGAGGGAGTGACGAGGAGAGGGATGGAGTGACGGAGAGTGGGAGGGAGTGACGGAGGGAGTGAGTGACGGAGAGAGGGAGGGAGTGAAGGGGAGGGAGGGAGAGACGCGTCGAGAGGGAGGTAGTGACGGAGAGAGGGAGAGAGTGACCGAGAGAGGGAGGGAGTGACCGAGAGAGGAAGGGAGCGACGGAGAGAGGGAGGGAGCGACGGAGAGAGGGAGGGAGGGAACGACGGGGAGAGTGAGGGAGCGACGGGGAGAGGGATGGAGTGACGGAGAGTGGGAGGGAGTGTCGGAGAGTGGGAGGGAGTGACGGAGAGAGGGAGGGAGTGACGGAGACAGGGAGGGAGTGAAGGGGAGGGAAGGAGAGACGGAGAGACGGAGGGAGTGACGGAGAGAGGGAGGGAGTGACGGAGGGAGGGAGAGACGGAGAGAGGGAGGGAGAGACGGAGACGGAGGGAGTGACGGGGAGGGAGGGAGAGACGGAGAGCGGGAGGGAGTGACGGAGAGAGGGAGGGAGTGACGGTGAGAGGGAGGGAGTGACGGAGAGAGGGAGGGAGTGACGGAGAGAGGGAGGGAGTGACGGAGAGAGGGAGGGAGTGATGGAGGGAGGGAGGGAGTGATGGGGAGGGAGAGATGCGTAGAGAGGGAAGGAGTGTCAGAGAGAGGGAGGGAGTGACGGAGAGAGGGAGGGTGTGACGGCGAGAGGGAGGGAGTGACGGGGAGAGGGAGGGAGTGAAGGGGAGGGAACGAGAGACGGAGAGAGGGAGGGAGTGACGGAGAGGGGGGAGGGAGTGACGGAGGGAAGGAGTGACGGAGAGAGGGAGGGAGAGACGGAGAGAGGGAGGGAGTGACGGAGAGAGGGAGGGAGTGACGGAGAGAGGGAGGGAGTGACGGAGAGAGGGAGGGAGTGACGGAGAGAGGGAGGGAGTGACGGAGAGAGGGAGGGAGTGACGGAGAGAGGGAGGGAGTGACGGAGAGAGGGAGGGAGTGACGGAGAGAGGGAGGGAGTGACGGAGAGAGGGAGGGAGAGAGGCGGAGGGTGGGAGGGAGTGACGGAGAGAGGGAGGGAGAGGCGGAGGGAGTGTCGGAGAGAGGGAGGGAGTGAAGGGGAGGGAGGGAGTGACGGAGAGAGGGAGGGAGTGACGGAGAGAGGGAGGGAGCGACGGGGAGAGGGAGGGAGCGACGGAGAGAGGGAGGGAGCGACGGAGAGAGGGAGGGAGCGACGGAGAGAGGGAGGGAGCGACGGAGAGAGGGAGGGAGCGACGGAGAGAGGGAGGGAGCGACGGAGAGAGGGAGGGAGCGACCGGGAGAGGGAGGGAGCGACCGGGAGAGGGAGGGAGCACCGGGAGAGGGAGGGAGTGACGAGGAGAGGGATGGAGTGACGGAGAGTGGGAGGGAGTGACGGAGGGAGTGAGTGACGGAGAGAGGGAGGGAGTGAAGGGGAGGGAGGGAGAGACGCGTCGAGAGGGAGGTAGTGACGGAGAGAGGGAGAGAGTGACCGAGAGAGTGAGGGAGTGACCGAGAGAGGAAGGGAGCGACGGAGAGAGGGAGGGAGCGACGGAGAGAGGGAGGGAGGGAACGACGGGGAGAGTGAGGGAGCGACGGGGAGAGGGATGGAGTGACGGAGAGTGGGAGGGAGTGACGGAAAGTGGGAGGGAGTGACGGAGAGAGGGAGGGAGTGACGGAGACAGGGAGGGAGTGAAGGGGAGGGAAGGAGAGACGGCGAGACGGAGGGAGTGACGGAGAGAGGGAGGGAGTGACGGAGGGAGGGAGTGACGGAGAGAGGGAGGGAGAGACGGAGAGAGGGAGGGAGAGACGGAGACGGAGGGAGTGACGGGGAGGGAGGGAGAGACGGAGAGCGGGAGGGAGTGACGGAGAGAGTGAGGGAGTGACAGAGAGAGGGAGGGAGTGACGGAAAGAGTGAGGGAGTGACGGAGAGAGTGAGGGAGTGACGGAGAGAGGGAGTGACGGAGGGAGGGAGTGACGGGGAGGAGGGAGAGATGCGTAGAGAGGGAAGGAGTGACGGAGAGAGGGAGTGAGTGACGGAGAGGGGGAGGGAGTGACGGGGAGAGGGAGGGAGTGACGGGGAGGGAGGGAGAGATGCGTAGAGATGGAAGGAGTGTCGGAGAGAGGGAGGGAGAGACGGAGAGAGGGAGGGAGTGACGGAGAGAGGGAGGGAGTGACGGAGAGAGGGAGGGAGTGACGGAGAGAGGGAGGAAGTGACGGAGAGAGGGAGGGAGTGACGGAGAGAGGGAGGGAGTGACGGAGAGAGGGAGGGAGTGACGGAGAGAGGGAGGGAGTGACGGAGAGAGGGAGGGAGTGACGGAGAGAGTGAGGGGGTGACGGAGAGAGTGAGGGAGTGACGGAGAGAGTGAGGGAGTGACGGAGAGAGGGAGGGAGCGACGGAGAGAGGGAGGGAGCGACCGGGAGAGGGAGGGAGCGACCGGGAGAGGGAGGGAGCACCGGGAGAGGGAGGGAGTGACGAGGAGAGGGATGGAGTGACGGAGAGTGGGAGGGAGTGACGGAGAGTGGGAGGGAGTGACGGAGAGAGGGAGGGAATGACGGAGACAGGGAGGGAGTGAAGGGGAGGGAAGGAGAGACGGAGAGACGGAGGGAGTGACGGAGAGAGGGAGGGAGTGACGGAGGGAGGGAGTGACGGAGAGAGGGAGGGAGTGACGGAGAGAGTGAGGGGGTGACGGAGAGAGTGAGGGAGTGACGGAGAGAGTGAGGGAGTGACGGAGAGAGGGAGGGAGTGACGGAGAGATGGAGTGACGGAGGGAGGGAGGGAGTTACGGGGAGGGAGAGATGCGTAGAGAGGGAGGGAGCGACGGAGAGAGGGAGCGAGCGACGGAGAGACGGAGGGAGTGACGGAGAGAGCGAGGGAGTGACGGAGAGAGGGAGGGAGTGACTGAGAGGGAGGGAGAGACGCGTAGAGAGGGAGGGAGAGACACGTAGAGAGGGAGGCAGTGACGGAGAGAGGGAGGGAGTGACGGAGAGAGGGAGGGAGTGACGGAGAGGGAGGGAGTGACTGGGAGGGAGGGAGAGACAGAGACGGGGGGAGTGACGGAGAGAGGGAGGGAGTGACGGAGAGAGGGAGGGAGTGACGGAGAGAGGGAGGGAGTGACGGAGAGAGGGAGGGAGTGACGGAGAGAGGGAGGGAGTGACGGAGAGAGGGAGGGAGTGACGGAGAGAGGGAGGGAGTGACGGAGAGAGGGAGGGAGTGACGGAGAGAAGGAGGGAGTGACGGAGAGGGGGAGGGAGTGACGGAGAGGGGGAGGGAGAGAGCGGAGGGAGGGAGGGAGTGACGGAGAGAGGGAGGGAGAGACGGAGGGAGTGTCGGAGAGAGGGAGGGAGTGAAGGGGAGGGAGGGAGTGAGGGAGAGAGGGAGGGAGTGACGGAGAGAGGGAGGGGAGTGACGGAGAGAGGGAGGGAGCGACGGAGAGAGGGAGGGAGCGACGGAGAGAGGGAGGGAGCGACGGAGAGAGGGAGGGAGCGACGGAGAGAGGGAGGGAGCGACGGAGAGAGGGAGGAGCGACGGAGAGAGGGAGGGAGCGACGGAGAGAGGGAGGGAGCGACGGAGAGAGGGAGGGAGCGACGGAGAGAGGGAGGGAGCGACGGAGAGAGGGAGGGAGCGACGGAGAGAGGGAGGGAGCGCCCGGGAGAGGGAGGGAGCGCCCGGGAGAGGGAGGGAGCGCCCGGGAGAGGGAGGGAGCACCGGGAGAGGGAGGGAGTGACGAGGAGAGGGATGGAGTGACGGAGAGAGGGAGGGAGTGAAGGGGAGGGAGGGAGAGACGCGTCGAGAGGGAGTTAGTGACGGAGAGAGGGAGAGAGTGACCGAGAGAGGGAGGGAGTGACCGAGAGAGGAAGGGAGCGACGGAGAGAGGGAGGGAGCGACGGAGAGAGGGAGGGAGGGAGCGACGGGGAGAGTGAGGGAGCGACGGGGAGAGGGATGGAGTGACGGAGAGGGGGAGGGAGTGACGGAGAGTGGGAGGGAGTGACGGAGAGAGGGAGGGAGTGACGGAGACAGGGAGGGAGTGAAGGGGAGGGAAGGAGAGACGGAGAGACGGAGGGAGAGACGGAGAGACGGAGGGAGTGACGGAGAGAGGGAGGGAGTGACGGAGGGAGGGAGTGACGGAGAGAGGGAGGGAGAGACGGAGAGAGGGAGGGAGTGACGGAGAGAGGGAGGAAGTGACGGAGAGAGGGAGGGAGTGACGGAGAGAGGGAGGGAGTGACGGAGAGAGGGAGGGAGTGACGGAGAGAGGGAGGGAGTGACGGAGAGAGGGAGGGAGTGACGGAGAGAGGGAGGGAGTGACGGAGAGAGGGAGGGAGTGACGGCGGGAGGGAGGGAGTGATGGGGAGGGAGAGATGCGTAGAGAGGGAAGGAGTGTCGGAGAGAGGGAGGGAGTGACGGGGAGAGGGAGGTAGTGACGGAGAGGGAGGGAGTGACGGAGAGAGGGAGGGAGCGACGGGAGAGAGAGGGAGCGACGGAGGGAGGGAGAGAGCGACGGAGGGAGGGAGGGAGCGACGGAGGGAGGGAGGGAGCGACGGAGAGAGGGAGGGAGTAACGGGGAGAGGGAGGGAGTAACGGGGAGAGGGAGGGAGTAACGGGGAGAGGGAGGGAGTAACGGGGAGAGGGAGGGAGTAACGGGGAGAGGGAGGGAGTAACGGGGAGAGGGAGGGAGTGACGAGGAGAGGGATGGAGTCGCGGAGAGTGGGAGGGAGTGACGGAGAGAGGGAGGGAGTGACGGAGAGAGGGAGGGAGTGAAGGGGAGGGAAGGAGAGATGGAGAGAGGGAGGGAGTGACGGAGAGGGGGAGGGAGTGACGGAGGGAAGGAGTGACGGAGAGAGGGAGGGGGAGACGGAGACGGAGGGAGTGACGGGGAGGGAGGGAGAGACGGAGAGAGGGAGGGAGTGACGGAGAGAGGGAGGGAGTGACGGAGAGAGGGAGGGAGTGACGGAGGAGGGAGGGAGTGACGGAGAGAGGGAGGGAGTGACGGAGAGAGGGAAGGAGAGATGCGTAGAGAGGGAAGGAGTGTCGGAGAGAGGGAGGGAGTGACGGAGAGAGGGAGGGTGTTGACGGCGAGAGGGAGGGAGTGACGGGGAGGGAGGGAGTGACGGGGAGGGAGGGAGTGACGGGGAGGGAGGGAGTTACGGGGAGGGAGGGAGTGACGGGGAGGGAGGGAGTGACGGGGAGGGAGGGAGCGACGGAGAGAGCGAGGGAGTGACGGAGAGAGGGAGGGAGTGACTGGGAGGGAGGGAGAGACGCGTAGAGAGGGAGGGAGAGACGCGTAGAGAGGGAGGGAGTGACGGAGAGAGGGAGGGAGTGACGGAGAGAGGGAGGGAGTGACGGAGAGACGGAGAGAGGGAGGGAGTGACGGAGAGAGGGAGGGAGTGACGGAGAGAGGGAGGGAGTGACGGAGAGAGGGAGGGAGTGACGGAGAGAGGGAGGGAGCGACGGGGAGAGGGAAGGAGCGACGGGGAGAGGGAGGGAGCGACGGAGAGAGGGAGGGAGCGACGGAGAGAGGAGGGAGCGACGGAGAGTGGGAGGGAGCGACGGAGAGAGGGAGGGAGCGACGGAGAGAGGGAGGGAGCGACCGGGAGAGGGAGGGAGCGACCGGGAGAGGGAGGGAGCGACCGGGAGAGGGAGGGAGCTCCGGGAGAGGGAGGGAGTGACGAGGAGAGGGATGGAGTGACGGAGAGTGGGAGGGAGTGACGGAGGGAGTGAGTGATGGAGAGAGGGAGGGAGTGAAGGGGAGGGAGGGAGAGACGCGTCGAGAGGGAGGTAGTGACGGAGAGAGGGAGAGAGTGACCGAGAGAGGGAGGGAGTGACCGAGAGAGGAAGGGAGCGACGGAGAGAGGGAGGGAGCGACGGAGAGAGGGAGGGAGGGAACAACGGGGAGAGTGAGGGAGCGACGGGGAGAGGGATGGAGTGACGGAGAGTGGGAGGGAGTGACGGAGAGTGGGAGGGAGTGACGGAGAGAGGGAGGGAGTGACGGAGACAGGGAGGGAGTGAAGGGGAGGGAAGGAGAGACGGAGAGACGGAGGGAGTGACGGAGAGAGGGAGGGAGTGACGGAGGGAGGGAGTGACGGAGAGAGGGAGGGAGAGACGGAGAGAGGGAGGGAGAGACGGAGACGGAGGGAGTGACGGGGAGGGAGGGAGAGACGGAGAGCGGGAGGGAGCGACGGAGGGAGGGAGGGAGCGACGGAGGGAGGGAGGGAGCGACGGAGAGAGGGAGGGAGTAACGGGGAGAGGGAGGGAGTAACGGGGAGAGGGAGGGAGTAACGGGGAGAGGGAGGGAGTAACGGGGAGAGGGAGGGAGTAACGGGGAGAGGGAGGGAGTAACGGGGAGAGGGAGGGAGTGACGAGGAGAGGGATGGAGTCGCGGAGAGTGGGAGGGAGTGACGGAGAGAGGGAGGGAGTGACGGAGAGAGGGAGGGAGTGAAGGGGAGGGAAGGAGAGATGGAGAGAGGGAGGGAGTGACGGAGAGGGGGAGGGAGTGACGGAGGGAAGGAGTGACGGAGAGAGGGAGGGGGAGACGGAGACGGAGGGAGTGACGGGGAGGGAGGGAGAGACGGAGAGAGGGAGGGAGTGACGGAGAGAGGGAGGGAGTGACGGAGAGAGGGAGGGAGTGACGGAGGAGGGAGGGAGTGACGGAGAGAGGGAGGGAGTGACGGAGAGAGGGAAGGAGAGATGCGTAGAGAGGGAAGGAGTGTCGGAGAGAGGGAGGGAGTGACGGAGAGAGGGAGGGTGTGACGGCGAGAGGGAGGGAGTGACGGGGAGGGAGGGAGTGACGGGGAGGGAGGGAGTGACGGGGAGGGAGGGAGTTACGGGGAGGGAGGGAGTGACGGGGAGGGAGGGAGTGACGGGGAGGGAGGGAGCGACGGAGAGAGCGAGGGAGTGACGGAGAGAGGGAGGGAGTGACTGGGAGGGAGGGAGAGACGCGTAGAGAGGGAGGGAGAGACGCGTAGAGAGGGAGGGAGTGACGGAGAGAGGGAGGGAGTGACGGAGAGAGGGAGGGAGTGACGGAGAGACGGAGAGAGGGAGGGAGTGACGGAGAGAGGGAGGGAGTGACGGAGAGAGGGAGGGAGTGACGGAGAGAGGGAGGGAGTGACGGAGAGAGGGAGGGAGCGACGGGGAGAGGGAAGGAGCGACGGGGAGAGGGAGGGAGCGACGGAGAGAGGGAGGGAGCGACGGAGAGAGGAGGGAGCGACGGAGAGTGGGAGGGAGCGACGGAGAGAGGGAGGGAGCGACGGAGAGAGGGAGGGAGCGACCGGGAGAGGGAGGGAGCGACCGGGAGAGGGAGGGAGCTCCGGGAGAGGGAGGGAGTGACGAGGAGAGGGATGGAGTGACGGAGAGTGGGAGGGAGTGACGGAGGGAGTGAGTGATGGAGAGAGGGAGGGAGTGAAGGGGAGGGAGGGAGAGACGCGTCGAGAGGGAGGTAGTGACGGAGAGAGGGAGAGAGTGACCGAGAGAGGGAGGGAGTGACCGAGAGAGGAAGGGAGCGACGGAGAGAGGGAGGGAGCGACGGAGAGAGGGAGGGAGGGAACAACGGGGAGAGTGAGGGAGCGACGGGGAGAGGGATGGAGTGACGGAGAGTGGGAGGGAGTGACGGAGAGTGGGAGGGAGTGACGGAGAGAGGGAGGGAGTGACGGAGACAGGGAGGGAGTGAAGGGGAGGGAAGGAGAGACGGAGAGACGGAGGGAGTGACGGAGAGAGGGAGGGAGTGACGGAGGGAGGGAGTGACGGAGAGAGGGAGGGAGAGACGGAGAGAGGGAGGGAGAGACGGAGACGGAGGGAGTGACGGGGAGGGAGGGAGAGACGGAGAGCGGGAGGGAGTGACGGAGAGAGGGAGGGAGTGACGGAGAGAGGGAGGAAGTGACGGAGAGAGGGAGGGAGTGACGGAGAGAGGGAGGGAGTGACGGAGAGAGGGAGGGAGTGACGGAGAGAGGGAGGGAGTGACGGAGGGAGGGAGGGAGTGATGGGGAGGGAGAGATGCGTAGAGAGGGAAGGAGTGTCGGAGAGAGGGAGGGAGTGACGGCGAGAGGGAGGGAGTGACGGGGAGAGACGGAGAGAGGGAGGGAGCGACGGAGGGAGGGACCGACGGAGAGAGGGAGCGAGCGACGGAGAAAGCGAGGGAGTGACGGAGAGAGGGAGGGAGTGTCTGGGAGGGAGGGAGAGACGCGTAGAGAGGGAGGTAGTGACGGAGAGGGAGGGAGTGACGGAGAGAGGGAGGGAGCGACGGGAGAGAGAGGGAGCGACGGAGGGAGGGAGAGAGCGACGGAGGGAGCGACGGAGGGAGGGAGGGAGAGACGGAGAGAGGGAGGGAGTGACGGAGAGAGGGAGGGAGTGACGGAGAGAGGGAGGGAGTGACGGAGAGAGGGAGGGAGTGACGGAGGAGGGAGGGAGTGACGGAGAGAGGGAGGGAGTGACGGAGAGAGGGAAGGAGAGATGCGTAGAGAGGGAAGGAGTGTAGGAGAGAGGGAGGGAGTGACGGAGAGAGGGAGGGTGTGACGGCGAGAGGGAGGGAGTGACGGGGAGGGAGGGAGTGACGGGGAGGGAGGGAGTGACGGGGAGGGAGGGAGTGACGGGGAGTGAGGGAGTGACGGGGAGGGAGGGAGTGACGGGGAGGGAGGGAGCGACGGAGAGAGCGAGGGAGTGACGGAGAGAGGGAGGGAGTGACGGGGAGAGGGAGGGTGTGACGGAGAGAGGGAGGGAGTGACGGGGTGGGAGGGAGCGACGGAGAGAGGGAGGGAGTGACGGGGAGAGGGAGCGAGTGACAGAGAGAGGGAGCGAGTGACGGAGAGAGGGAGCGAGTGACGGAGAGAGGGAGGGAGTGACGGAGAGAGGGAGGGAGTGACGGAGAGAGGGAGGGAGTGACGGGGAGAGGGAGGGAGTGACAGAGAGAGGGAGGGAGTGACGGAGAGAGGGAGGGAGCGATGGAGAGAGGGAGGGAGGGAACGACGGGGAGAGTGAGGGAGCGACGGGGAGAGGGATGGAGTGACGGAGAGTGGGAGGGAGTGACGGAGAGTGGGAGGGAGTGACGGAGAGTGGGAGGGAGTGACGGAGAGAGGGAGGGAGTGACGGAGAGAGGGAGGGAGTGAAGGGGAGGGAAGTAGAGACGGAGGGACGGAGGGAGTGACGGAGAGAGGGAGGGAGTGACGGAGGGAGGGAGTGACGGAGAGAGGGAGGGAGAGACGGAGAGAGGGAGGGAGAGACGGAGACGGAGGGAGTGATGGGGAGGGAGGGAGAGGCGGAGAGCGGGAGGGAGTGACGGAGAGAGGGAGGGAGTGACGGAGTGAGGGAGGGAGTGACGGAGAGAGGGAGGGAGTGACGGAGAGAGGGAGGGAGTGACGGAGAGAGGGAGGGAGTGACGGAGAGAGGGAGGGAGTGACGGAGAGAGGGATGGTGTGACGGCGAGAGGGAGGGAGTGACGGGGAGAGACGGAGAGAGGGAGGGAGCGACGGAGGGAGGGACCGACGGAGAGAGGGAGCGAGCGACGGAGAAAGCGAGGGAGTGACGGAGAGAGGGAGGGAGTGTCTGGGAGGGAGGGAGAGACGCGTAGAGAGGGAGGGAGTGACGGAGAGTGGGAGGGAGTGACGGAGAGAGGGAGGGAGCGACGCGAGAGGGAGGGAGCGACGGAGAGAGGGAGCGACGGAGGGAGGGAGAGAGCGACGGAGGGAGGGAGGGAGCGACGGAGGGAGGGAGGGAGCGACGGAGGGAGGGAGGGAGCGACGGAGGGAGGGAGGGAGCGACGGAGAGAGGGAGGGAGTAACGGGGAGAGGGAGGGAGTAACGGGGAGAGGGAGGGAGTAACGGGGAGAGGGAGGGAGTAACGGGGAGAGGGAGGGAGTGACGAGGAGAGGGAGGGAGTGACGAGGAGAGGGAGGGAGTGACGAGGAGAGGGATGGAGTGACGGAGAGTGGGAGGGAGTGACGGAGAGAGTGAG
Source organism: Scyliorhinus torazame (assembly GCF_047496885.1). Lineage (NCBI taxonomy): Eukaryota > Metazoa > Chordata > Chondrichthyes > Carcharhiniformes > Scyliorhinidae > Scyliorhinus > Scyliorhinus torazame. Next base: position 77,515,436 of record NC_092710.1, on the reverse strand, counting down.
GGAAGGGGAGGGAAGGAGAGACGGAGAAAGGGAGGGAGTGACGGAGAGGGGGAGGGAGTGACGGAGGGAAGGAGTGACGGAGAGAGGGAGGGGGAGACGGAGACGGAGGGAGTGACGGGGAGGGAGGGAGAGACGGAGAGAGGGAGGGAGTGACGGAGAGAGGGAGGGAGTGACGGAGAGAGGGAGGGAGTGACGGAGAGAGGGAGGGAGTGACGGAGAGAGGGAGGGAGTGACGGAGAGAGGGAGGGAGTGACGGGGAGAGGGAGGGAGTGACGGAGAGAGGGAGGGAGTGACGGTGAGAGGGAGGGAGTGACGGAGAGAGGGAGGGAGTGACGGAGAGAGGGAAGGAGAGATGCGTAGAGAGGGAAGGAGTGTCGGAGAGAGGGAGGGAGTGACGGAGAGAGGGAGGGTGTGACGGGGAGGGAGGGAGTGACGGGGAGGGAGGGAGTTACGGGGAGGGAGGGAGTGACGGGGAGGGAGGGAGTGACGGGGAGGGAGGGAGCGACGGAGAGAGTGAGGGAGTGACGGAGAGAGGGAGGGAGTGACTGGGAGGGAGGGAGAGACGCGTAGAGAGGGAGGGAGAGACGCGTAGAGAGGGAGGGAGAGACGCCTCGAGAGGGAGGGAGTGACGGAGAGAGGGAGGGAGTGACGGAGAGAGGGAGGGAGTGACGGAGAGAGGGAGGGAGTGACGGAGAGACGGAGAGAGGGAGGGAGTGACGGAGAGAGGGAGGGAGTGACGGAGAGAGGGATGGAGTGACGGACAGAGGGATGGAGTGACGGACAGAGGGAGGGAGTGACGGAGAGAGGGAGGGAGTGACGGAGAGAGGGAGGGTGTGATGGCGAGAGGGAGGGAGTGACGGGGAGGGAGGGAGTGACGGGGAGGGAGGGAATGACGGGGAGGGAGGGAATGACGGGGACGGAGGGAGTGACGGGGAGGGAGGGAGTGACGGGGAGGGAGGGAGTGACGGGGAGGGAGGGAGCGACGGAGAGAGCGAGGGAGTGACGGAGAGAGGGAGGGAGTGACGGAGTGAGGGAGGGAGTGACGGAGAGAGGGAGGGAGAGACGGAGAGAGGGAGGGAGTGACGGAGAGAGGGAGGGAGTGACGGAGAGAGGGAGGGAGTGACGGAGAGACGGAGAGAGGGAGGGAGTGACGGAGAGAGGGAGGGAGTGACGGAGAGAGGGAGGGAGTGACGGAGAGAGGGAGGGAGTGACGGAGAGAGGGAGGGAGTGACGGAGAGAGGGAGGGAGTGACGGAGAGAGGGAGGGAGTGACGGAGAGAGGGAGGGAGTGACTGGGAGGGAGGGAGTGACTGGGAGGGAGGGAGTGACTGGGAGGGAGGGAGTGACTGGGAGGGAGGGAGTGACTGGGAGGGAGGGAGTGACTGGGAGGGAGGGAGAGACGCGTAGAGAGGGAGGGAGAGACGCGTAGAGAGGGAGGGAGAGACGCGTAGAGAGGGAGGGAGAGACGCGTAGAGAGGGAGGGAGAGACGCGTAGAGAGGGAGGGAGAGACGCGTAGAGACGGAGGGAGAGACGCGTAGAGAGGGAGGGAGAGACGCGTAGAGAGGGAGGGAGTGACGGAGCGACGGAGGGATGGAGCGACGGAGAGAGGGAGGGAGCGACGGAGAGAGGGAGGGAGCGAGGGAGAGAGGGAGGGAGCGACGGAGAGAGGGAGGGAGCGACGGAGAGAGGGAGGGAGCGACGGAGAGAGGGAGGGAGCGACGGAGAGAGGGAGGGAGCGACGGAGAGAGGGAGGGAGCGACGGAGGGAGGGAGGAAGCGACGGAGAGAGGGAGGGAGCGACGGAGAGAGGGAGGGAGCGACGGAGAGAGGGAGGGAGTGACGGAGAGAGGGAGGGAGTGACCGAGAGAGGGAGGGAGTGACCGAGAGAAGGAGGGAGTGACGGAGAGGAGGGAGGGAGTGACGAAGAGAGGGAGGGAGTGAGTGACGGAGAGAGGGAGGGAGTGAAGGGGAGGGAGGGAGAGACGGAGAGAGGGAGGGAGTGACGGAGAGGGAGGGAGTGACTGGGAGGGAGGGAGAGACGCGTAGGGACGGGGGGAGTGACGAATGGAGGGAGGGAGTGACAGAGAGAGGGAGGGAGTGACGGAGAGAGGGAGGGAGTGACGGAGAGAGGTAGGGAGTGACGGAGAGAGGGAGGGAGTGACGGAGAGAGGGAGGGAGTGACGGAGAGAGGGAGGGAGTGACGGAGAGGGGGAGGGAGAGAGGCGGAGGGAGGGAGGGAGTGACGGAGAGAGGGAGGGAGTGAGTGACGGAGAGAGGGAGGGAGTGAAGGGGAGGGAGAGAGGGAGGGAGTGAAGGGGAGGGAGGGAGAGACAGAGAGAGGGAGGGAGTGTCGGAGAGGGAGGCAGTGACTGGGAGGGAGGGAGAGACGCGTAGAGACGGGGGGAGTGACGAATGGAGGGAGGGAGTGACAGAGAGAGGGAGGGAGTGACGGAGAGAGGGAGGGAGTGACGGAGAGAGGGAGGGAGTGACGGAGAAAGGGAGGGAGTGACGGAGAGAGGGAGGGAGTGACGGAGAGAGGGAGGGAGTGACCGGGAGTGAGGGAGTGACGGAGAGAGGGAGGGAGTGACTGGGAGTGAGGGAGTGACGGAGAGAGGGAGGGAGTGACGGAGAGAGGGAGGGGGTGACAGAGAGAGAGGGAGAGACGCGGAGAGGGAGGGAGCGACGGGGAGAGGAAGGGAGGGAGAGAGAGAGGCGGAGGGAGAGAGTGACGGAGAGAGGGAGGGAGTGTCAGAGAGAGCGAGGGAGTGGCGGAGAGAGGGAGGGAGTGACGGGGAGGGAGGGAGAGACGCGTCGAGAGGGAGGGAGAGACGGAGAGAGGGAGGGAGAGACGCGTCGAGAGGGAGGGAGAGACCCGTCGAGAGGGAGGGAGTGATGGAGAGAGGGAGGGAGCGACAGAGAGAGTGAGGGAGCGACGGAGAGAGGGAGGGAGCGACGGAGAGAGGGAGGGAGCGACAGAGAGAGGGAGGGAGTGACGGAGGGAGGGAGGGAGTGACGGAGGGAGGGAGGGAGTGACGGAGAGAGGGAGGGAGTGACCGAGAGAGGGAGTGAGTGACCGAGAGAGGGAGGGAGTGACGGAGAGGAGGGAGGGAGTGACGAAGAGAGGGGGGGAGTGACGGAGAGAGGGAGGGAGTGACGGAGAGGGGGAGGGAGAGAGGCGGAGGGAGGGAGCGAGTGACGGAGAGAGGGAGGGAGTGAGTTACGGAGAGAGGGAGGGAGTGAAGGGGAGGGAGGGAGAGACGGAGAGAGGGAGGGAGTGACGGAGAGGGAGGGAGTGACTGGGAGGGAGGGAGAGACGCGTAGAGACGGGGGGAGTGACGAATGGAGGGAGGGAGTGACAGAGAGAGGGAGGGAGTGACGGAGAGAGGGAGGGAGTGACTGAGAGAGGTAGGGAGTGACGGAGAGAGGGAGGGAGAGAGGGAGGGAGTGACGGAGAGGGGGAGGGAGAGAGGCGGAGGGAGGGAGGGAGTGACGGAGAGAGGGAGGGAGTGAGTGACGGAGAGAGTGAGGGAGTGAAGGGGAGGGAGGGAGAGACGCGTCGAGAGGGAGGGAGTGACGGAAAGAGGGAGGGAGTGACGGAGAGAGGAAGGGAGTGACGGAGAGAAGGAGGGAGTGACGGAGAGAGGAAGGGAGTGACGGAGAGAGGGATGGAGTGACGGAGAGTGGGAGGGAGTGACGGAGGGAGTGAGTGATGGAGAGAGGGAGGGAGTGAAGGGGAGGGAGGGAGAGACGCGTCGAGAGGGAGGTAGTGACGGAGAGAGGGAGAGAGTGACCGAGAGAGGGAGGGAGTGACCGAGAGAGGAAGGGAGCGACGGAGAGAGGGAGGGAGCGACGGAGAGAGGGAGGGAGGGAACAACGGGGAGAGTGAGGGAGCGACGGGGAGAGGGATGGAGTGACGGAGAGTGGGAGGGAGTGACGGAGAGTGGGAGGGAGTGACGGAGAGAGGGAGGGAGTGACGGAGACAGGGAGGGAGTGAAGGGGAGGGAAGGAGAGACGGAGAGACGGAGGGAGTGACGGAGAGAGGGAGGGAGTGACGGAGGGAGGGAGTGACGGAGAGAGGGAGGGAGAGACGGAGAGAGGGAGGGAGAGACGGAGACGGAGGGAGTGACGGGGAGGGAGGGAGAGACGGAGAGCGGGAGGGAGTGACGGAGAGAGGGAGGGAGTGACGGAGAGAGGGAGGAAGTGACGGAGAGAGGGAGGGAGTGACGGAGAGAGGGAGGGAGTGACGGAGAGAGGGAGGGAGTGACGGAGAGAGGGAGGGAGTGACGGAGGGAGGGAGGGAGTGATGGGGAGGGAGAGATGCGTAGAGAGGGAAGGAGTGTCGGAGAGAGGGAGGGAGTGACGGCGAGAGGGAGGGAGTGACGGGGAGAGACGGAGAGAGGGAGGGAGCGACGGAGGGAGGGACCGACGGAGAGAGGGAGCGAGCGACGGAGAAAGCGAGGGAGTGACGGAGAGAGGGAGGGAGTGTCTGGGAGGGAGGGAGAGACGCGTAGAGAGGGAGGTAGTGACGGAGAGGGAGGGAGTGACGGAGAGAGGGAGGGAGCGACGGGAGAGAGAGGGAGCGACGGAGGGAGGGAGAGAGCGACGGAGGGAGCGACGGAGGGAGGGAGGGAGAGACGGAGAGAGGGAGGGAGTGACGGAGAGAGGGAGGGAGTGACGGAGAGAGGGAGGGAGTGACGGAGAGAGGGAGGGAGTGACGGAGGAGGGAGGGAGTGACGGAGAGAGGGAGGGAGTGACGGAGAGAGGGAAGGAGAGATGCGTAGAGAGGGAAGGAGTGTAGGAGAGAGGGAGGGAGTGACGGAGAGAGGGGGAGAGATGCGTAGAGAGGGAAGGAGTGTAGGAGAGAGGGAGGGAGTGACGGAGAGAGGGAGGGTGTGACGGCGAGAGGGAGGGAGTGACGGGGAGGGAGGGAGTGACGGGGAGGGAGGGAGTGACGGGGAGGGAGGGAGTGACGGGGAGTGAGGGAGTGACGGGGAGGGAGGGAGTGACGGGGAGGGAGGGAGCGACGGAGAGAGCGAGGGAGTGACGGAGAGAGGGAGGGAGTGACGGGGAGAGGGAGGGTGTGACGGAGAGAGGGAGGGAGTGACGGGGTGGGAGGGAGCGACGGAGAGAGGGAGGGAGTGACGGGGAGAGGGAGCGAGTGACAGAGAGAGGGAGCGAGTGACGGAGAGAGGGAGCGAGTGACGGAGAGAGGGAGGGAGTGACGGAGAGAGGGAGGGAGTGACGGAGAGTGGGAGGGAGTGACGGAGAGTGGGAGGGAGTGACGGAGAGAGGGAGGGAGTGACGGAGAGAGGGAGGGAGTGAAGGGGAGGGAAGTAGAGACGGAGGGACGGAGGGAGTGACGGAGAGAGGGAGGGAGTGACGGAGGGAGGGAGTGACGGAGAGAGGGAGGGAGAGACGGAGAGAGGGAGGGAGAGACGGAGACGGAGGGAGTGATGGGGAGGGAGGGAGAGGCGGAGAGCGGGAGGGAGTGACGGAGAGAGGGAGGGAGTGACGGAGTGAGGGAGGGAGTGACGGAGAGAGGGAGGGAGTGACGGAGAGAGGGAGGGAGTGACGGAGAGAGGGAGGGAGTGACGGAGAGAGGGAGGGAGTGACGGAGAGAGGGATGGTGTGACGGCGAGAGGGAGGGAGTGACGGGGAGAGACGGAGAGAGGGAGGGAGCGACGGAGGGAGGGACCGACGGAGAGAGGGAGCGAGCGACGGAGAAAGCGAGGGAGTGACGGAGAGAGGGAGGGAGTGTCTGGGAGGGAGGGAGAGACGCGTAGAGAGGGAGGTAGTGACGGAGAGGGAGGGAGTGACGGAGAGTGGGAGGGAGTGACGGAGAGAGGGAGGGAGCGACGCGAGAGGGAGGGAGCGACGGAGAGAGGGAGCGACGGAGGGAGGGAGAGAGCGACGGAGGGAGGGAGGGAGCGACGGAGGGAGGGAGGGAGCGACGGAGGGAGGGAGGGAGCGACGGAGAGAGGGAGGGAGTAACGGGGAGAGGGAGGGAGTAACGGGGAGAGGGAGGGAGTAACGGGGAGAGGGAGGGAGTAACGGGGAGAGGGAGGGAGTGACGAGGAGAGGGAGGGAGTGACGAGGAGAGGGAGGGAGTGACGAGGAGAGGGATGGAGTGACGGAGAGTGGGAGGGAGTGACGGAGAGAGTGAGGGAAGGGGAGGGAAGGAGAGACGGAGAAAGGGAGGGAGTGACGGAGAGGGGGAGGGAGTGACGGAGGGAAGGAGTGACGGAGAGAGGGAGGGGGAGACGGAGACGGAGGGAGTGACGGGGAGGGAGGGAGAGACGGAGAGAGGGAGGGAGTGACGGAGAGAGGGAGGGAGTGACGGAGAGAGGGAGGGAGTGACGGAGAGAGGGAGGGAGTGACGGAGAGAGGGAGGGAGTGACGGAGAGAGGGAGGGAGTGACGGGGAGAGGGAGGGAGTGACGGAGAGAGGGAGGGAGTGACGGTGAGAGGGAGGGAGTGACGGAGAGAGGGAGGGAGTGACGGAGAGAGGGAAGGAGAGATGCGTAGAGAGGGAAGGAGTGTCGGAGAGAGGGAGGGAGTGACGGAGAGAGGGAGGGTGTGACGGGGAGGGAGGGAGTGACGGGGAGGGAGGGAGTTACGGGGAGGGAGGGAGTGACGGGGAGGGAGGGAGTGACGGGGAGGGAGGGAGCGACGGAGAGAGTGAGGGAGTGACGGAGAGAGGGAGGGAGTGACTGGGAGGGAGGGAGAGACGCGTAGAGAGGGAGGGAGAGACGCGTAGAGAGGGAGGGAGAGACGCCTCGAGAGGGAGGGAGTGACGGAGAGAGGGAGGGAGTGACGGAGAGAGGGAGGGAGTGACGGAGAGAGGGAGGGAGTGACGGAGAGACGGAGAGAGGGAGGGAGTGACGGAGAGAGGGAGGGAGTGACGGAGAGAGGGATGGAGTGACGGACAGAGGGATGGAGTGACGGACAGAGGGAGGGAGTGACGGAGAGAGGGAGGGAGTGACGGAGAGAGGGAGGGTGTGATGGCGAGAGGGAGGGAGTGACGGGGAGGGAGGGAGTGACGGGGAGGGAGGGAATGACGGGGAGGGAGGGAATGACGGGGACGGAGGGAGTGACGGGGAGGGAGGGAGTGACGGGGAGGGAGGGAGTGACGGGGAGGGAGGGAGCGACGGAGAGAGCGAGGGAGTGACGGAGAGAGGGAGGGAGTGACGGAGTGAGGGAGGGAGTGACGGAGAGAGGGAGGGAGAGACGGAGAGAGGGAGGGAGTGACGGAGAGAGGGAGGGAGTGACGGAGAGAGGGAGGGAGTGACGGAGAGACGGAGAGAGGGAGGGAGTGACGGAGAGAGGGAGGGAGTGACGGAGAGAGGGAGGGAGTGACGGAGAGAGGGAGGGAGTGACGGAGAGAGGGAGGGAGTGACGGAGAGAGGGAGGGAGTGACGGAGAGAGGGAGGGAGTGACGGAGAGAGGGAGGGAGTGACTGGGAGGGAGGGAGTGACTGGGAGGGAGGGAGTGACTGGGAGGGAGGGAGTGACTGGGAGGGAGGGAGTGACTGGGAGGGAGGGAGTGACTGGGAGGGAGGGAGAGACGCGTAGAGAGGGAGGGAGAGACGCGTAGAGAGGGAGGGAGAGACGCGTAGAGAGGGAGGGAGAGACGCGTAGAGAGGGAGGGAGAGACGCGTAGAGAGGGAGGGAGAGACGCGTAGAGACGGAGGGAGAGACGCGTAGAGAGGGAGGGAGAGACGCGTAGAGAGGGAGGGAGTGACGGAGCGACGGAGGGATGGAGCGACGGAGAGAGGGAGGGAGCGACGGAGAGAGGGAGGGAGCGAGGGAGAGAGGGAGGGAGCGACGGAGAGAGGGAGGGAGCGACGGAGAGAGGGAGGGAGCGACGGAGAGAGGGAGGGAGCGACGGAGAGAGGGAGGGAGCGACGGAGAGAGGGAGGGAGCGACGGAGGGAGGGAGGAAGCGACGGAGAGAGGGAGGGAGCGACGGAGAGAGGGAGGGAGCGACGGAGAGAGGGAGGGAGTGACGGAGAGAGGGAGGGAGTGACCGAGAGAGGGAGGGAGTGACCGAGAGAAGGAGGGAGTGACGGAGAGGAGGGAGGGAGTGACGAAGAGAGGGAGGGAGTGAGTGACGGAGAGAGGGAGGGAGTGAAGGGGAGGGAGGGAGAGACGGAGAGAGGGAGGGAGTGACGGAGAGGGAGGGAGTGACTGGGAGGGAGGGAGAGACGCGTAGGGACGGGGGGAGTGACGAATGGAGGGAGGGAGTGACAGAGAGAGGGAGGGAGTGACGGAGAGAGGGAGGGAGTGACGGAGAGAGGTAGGGAGTGACGGAGAGAGGGAGGGAGTGACGGAGAGAGGGAGGGAGTGACGGAGAGAGGGAGGGAGTGACGGAGAGGGGGAGGGAGAGAGGCGGAGGGAGGGAGGGAGTGACGGAGAGAGGGAGGGAGTGAGTGACGGAGAGAGGGAGGGAGTGAAGGGGAGGGAGAGAGGGAGGGAGTGAAGGGGAGGGAGGGAGAGACGGAGAGAGGGAGGGAGTGTCGGAGAGGGAGGCAGTGACTGGGAGGGAGGGAGAGACGCGTAGAGACGGGGGGAGTGACGAATGGAGGGAGGGAGTGACAGAGAGAGGGAGGGAGTGACGGAGAGAGGGAGGGAGTGACGGAGAGAGGGAGGGAGTGACGGAGAAAGGGAGGGAGTGACGGAGAGAGGGAGGGAGTGACGGAGAGAGGGAGGGAGTGACCGGGAGTGAGGGAGTGACGGAGAGAGGGAGGGAGTGACTGGGAGTGAGGGAGTGACGGAGAGAGGGAGGGAGTGACGGAGAGAGGGAGGGGGTGACAGAGAGAGAGGGAGAGACGCGGAGAGGGAGGGAGCGACGGGGAGAGGAAGGGAGGGAGAGAGAGAGGCGGAGGGAGAGAGTGACGGAGAGAGGGAGGGAGTGTCAGAGAGAGCGAGGGAGTGGCGGAGAGAGGGAGGGAGTGACGGGGAGGGAGGGAGAGACGCGTCGAGAGGGAGGGAGAGACGGAGAGAGGGAGGGAGAGACGCGTCGAGAGGGAGGGAGAGACCCGTCGAGAGGGAGGGAGTGATGGAGAGAGGGAGGGAGCGACAGAGAGAGTGAGGGAGCGACGGAGAGAGGGAGGGAGCGACGGAGAGAGGGAGGGAGCGACAGAGAGAGGGAGGGAGTGACGGAGGGAGGGAGGGAGTGACGGAGGGAGGGAGGGAGTGACGGAGAGAGGGAGGGAGTGACCGAGAGAGGGAGTGAGTGACCGAGAGAGGGAGGGAGTGACGGAGAGGAGGGAGGGAGTGACGAAGAGAGGGGGGGAGTGACGGAGAGAGGGAGGGAGTGACGGAGAGGGGGAGGGAGAGAGGCGGAGGGAGGGAGCGAGTGACGGAGAGAGGGAGGGAGTGAGTTACGGAGAGAGGGAGGGAGTGAAGGGGAGGGAGGGAGAGACGGAGAGAGGGAGGGAGTGACGGAGAGGGAGGGAGTGACTGGGAGGGAGGGAGAGACGCGTAGAGACGGGGGGAGTGACGAATGGAGGGAGGGAGTGACAGAGAGAGGGAGGGAGTGACGGAGAGAGGGAGGGAGTGACTGAGAGAGGTAGGGAGTGACGGAGAGAGGGAGGGAGAGAGGGAGGGAGTGACGGAGAGGGGGAGGGAGAGAGGCGGAGGGAGGGAGGGAGTGACGGAGAGAGGGAGGGAGTGAGTGACGGAGAGAGTGAGGGAGTGAAGGGGAGGGAGGGAGAGACGCGTCGAGAGGGAGGGAGTGACGGAAAGAGGGAGGGAGTGACGGAGAGAGGAAGGGAGTGACGGAGAGAAGGAGGGAGTGACGGAGAGAGGAAGGGAGTGACGGAGAGAGGGAGGGAGTGACGGAGAGAGGGAGGGAGTGACGGAGAGAGGGAGGGAGTGACGGAGAGAGGGAGGGAGTGACGGAGAGAAGGAGGGAGTGACGGAGAGAGGGAGGGAGTGACGGAGAGAGGGAGGGAGTGACGGAGAGAGGGAGTGAGTGACGGAGAGAGGGAGGGAGTGACGGAGAGAGGGAGGGAGTGACGGAGAGGGGGAGGGAGAGAGGCGGAGGGAGGGAGGGAGTGACGGAGAGAGGGAGGGAGTGAGTGACGGAGAGAGGGAGGGAGTGAAGGGGAGGGAGGGGGAGACGCGTCGAGAGGGAGGGAGTGACGGAAAGAGGGAGGGAGTGACGGAGAGAGGAAGGGAGTGACAGGGAGAGGGAGGGAGTGACGGGGAGAGGGAGGGAGTGACGGGGAGAGGGAGGGAGTGACGGGGAGAGGGAGGGAGTGACGGGGAGAGGGAGGGAGTGACGGGGAGAGGGAGGGAGTGACGGGGAGAGGGAGGGAGTGACCGGGAGATGGAGGGAGTGACCGGGAGAGGGAGGGAGTGACGGAGAGAGGGAGGGAGTGACGGAGAGAGGGAGGGAGTGACGGAGAGAGGGAGGGAGTGACGGAGAGAGGGAGGGAGTGACGGAGAGAGGGAGGGAGTGACGGGGAGGGAGGGAGTGACGGGGAGGGAGGGAGCGACGGGGAGGGAGGGAGCGACGGAGAGAGCGAGGGAGTGACGGAGAGAGGGAGGGAATGACTGGGAGGGAGGGAAAGACGCGTAGAGAGGGAGGGAGAGACGCGTAGAGAGGGAGTGAGAGACGCGTAGAGAGGCAGTGAGAGACGCGTAGAGAGGGAGGGAGTGACGGAGAGAGGGAGGGAGTTACGGAGAGAGGGAGGTAGTGACAGAGAGACGGAGAGAGGGAGGGAGTGACGGAGAGAGGGAGGGAGTGAGGAAGAGAGGGAGGGAGTGACGGAGAGAGGGAGGGAGTGACGGAGAGAGGGAGGGAGTGACGGAGAGAGGGAGGGAGTGACGGAGAGAGGGAGGGAGTGACGGAGAGAGGGAGGGAGTGACGGAGAGAGGGAGGGAGTGACGGAGAGAGGGAGGGAGTGACGGAGAGAGGGAGGGAGTGACGGAGAGAGGGAGGGAGTGACGGAGAGAGGGAGGGAGTGACGGAGAGAGGGAGGGAGTGACGGAGAGAGGGAGGTAGTGACTGAGTGGGAGGGAGTGACTGGGAGGGAGGGAGAGACGCGTAGAGAGGGAGGGAGAGACGCGTAGAGAGGGAGGGAGTGACGGAGAGAGGGAGGGAGTGACGGAGAGACGGAGAGAGGGAGAGAGTGACGGAGGGAGGGAGGGAGCGACGGAGAGAGGGAGGGAGCGACGGAGAGAGCGAGGGAGAGACGGCGAGAGCGAGGGAGTGACGGAGAGAGGGAGGGAGTGACAGAGAGACGGAGAGAGGGAGGGAGTGACGGAGAGAGGGAGGGAGTGACGGAGAGAGGGAGGGAGTGACGGAGAGAGGGAGGGAGTGACGGAGAGAGGGAGGGAGTGACGGAGAGAGGGAGGGAGTGACGGAGAGAGGGAGGGAGTGACGGAGAGAGGGAGGGAGTGACGGAGAGAGGGAGGGAGTGACGGAGAGAGGGAGGGAGTGACGGAGAGAGGGAGGGAGTGACGGAGAGAGGGAGGGAGTGACGGAGAGAGGGAGGGAGTGACGGAGAGAGGGAGGGAGTGACGGAGAGAGGGAGGGAGTGACGGAGAGAGGGAGGTAGTGACTGAGTGGGAGGGAGTGACTGGGAGGGAGGGAGAGACGCGTAGAGAGGGAGGGAGAGACGCGTAGAGAGGGAGGGAGTGACGGAGAGAGGGAGGGAGTGACGGAGAGAGGGAGAGAGTGACGGAGGGAGGGAGGGAGCGACGGAAAGAGGGAGGGAGCGACGGAGAGAGCGAGGGAGAGACGGCGAGAGCGAGGGAGTGACGGAGAGAGGGAGGGAGTGACTGGGAGAGGGAGGGAGTGACAGGGAGAGGGAGGGAGTGACGGGGAGAGGGAGGGAGTGACGGGGAGAGGGAGGTAGTGACAGAGAGACGGAGAGAGGGAGGGAGTGACGGAGAGAGGGAGGGAGTGAGGAAGAGAGGGAGGGAGTGACGGAGAGAGGGAGGGAGTGACGGAGAGAGGGAGGGAGTGACGGAGAGAGGGAGGGAGTGACGGAGAGAGGGAGGGAGTGACGGAGAGAGGGAGGGAGTGACGGAGAGAGGGAGGGAGTGACGGAGAGAGGGAGGGAGTGACGGAGAGAGGGAGGGAGTGACGGAGAGAGGGAGGGAGTGACGGAGAGAGGGAGGGAGTGACGGAGAGAGGGAGGTAGTGACTGAGTGGGAGGGAGTGACTGGCAGGGAGGGAAAGACGCGTAGAGAGGGAGGGAGAGACGCGTAGAGAGGGAGGGAGTGACGGAGAGAGGGAGGGAGTGACGGAGAGACGGAGAGAGGGAGAGAGTGACGGAGGGAGGGAGGGAGCGACGGAGGGAGGGAGGGAGCGACGGAGAGAGGGAGGGAGCGACGGAGAGAGCGAGGGAGAGACGGCGAGAGCGAGGGAGTGACGGAGAGAGGGAGGGAGTGACTGGGAGAGGGAGGGAGTGACGGGGAGAGGGAGGGAGTGACGGGGAGAGGGAGGGAGTGACGGGGAGAGGGAGGGAGTGACGGGGAGAGGGAGGGAGTGACGGGGAGAGGGAGGGAGTGACGGGGAGAGGGAGGGAGTGACGGGGAGAGGGAGGGAGTGACGGGGAGAGGGAGGGAGTGACGGGGAGAGGGAGGGAGTGACGGGGAGAGGGAGGGAGTGACGGGGAGAGGGAGGGAGTGACTGGGAGAGGGAGGGAGTGACGGAGAGAGGGAGTGAGTGACGGGGAGAGGGAGGGAGTGACGGGGAGAGGGAGGGGGTGACGGGGAGAGGGAGGGAGTGACGGAGAGAGGGAGGGAGTGACGGAGAGAGGGAGGGAGTGACGGAGAGATGGAGGGAGAGATGCTTAGAGATGGAAGGAGTGTCGGAGAGAGGGAGGGAGTGACGGAGAGAGGAAGGGAGTGACGGAGAGAGGGAGGGAGTGACGGAGAGAGGGAGGGAGTGACGGAGAGAGGGAGGGAGTGACGGAGAGAGGGAGGGAGTGACGGAGAGAGGGAGGGAGTGACGGAGAGAGGGAGGGAGAGATGCGTAGAGAGGGAAGGAGTGTCGGAGAGAGGGAGGGAGTGACGGAGAGAGGGAGGGTGTGACGGAGAGAGGGAGGGTGTGACGGGGAGGGAGGGTGAGACGGAGAGAGGGAGGGAGTGACGGAGAGAGGGAGCGACGGAGAGACGGAGGGAGCGACGGAGAGAGGGAGGGAGTGACTGAGAGAGGTAGGGAGTGACGGAGAGAGGGAGGGAGAGAGGGAGGGAGTGACAGAGAGGGGGAGGGAGAGAGGCGGAGGGAGGGAGGGAGTGACGGAGAGAGGGAGGGAGTGAGTGACGGAGAGAGTGAGGGAGTGAAGGGGAGGGAGGGAGAGACGCGTCGAGAGGGAGGGAGTGACGGAAAGAGGGAGGGAGTGACGGAGAGAGGAAGGGAGTGACGGAGAGAAGGAGGGAGTGACGGAGAGAGGGAGGGAGTGACGGAGAGAGGAAGGGAGTGACGGAGAGAGGGAGGGAGTGACGGAGAGAGGGAGGGAGTGACGGAGAGAGGGAGGGAGTGACGGAGAGAGGGAGGGAGTGACGGAGAGAGGGAGGGAGTGACGGAGAGAGGGAGGGAGTGACGGAGAGAGGGAGGGAGTGACGGAGAGAGGGAGGGTGTGACGGAGAGAGGGAGGGAGTGACGGAGAGAGGGAGGGAGTGACGGAGAGAGGGAGATAGTGACTGAGTGGGAGGGAGTGACTGGGAGGGAGGGAGAGACGCGTAGAGAGGGAGGGAGAGACGCGTAGAGAGGGAGGGAGTGACGGAGAGAGGGAGGGAGTGACGGAGAGACGGAGAGAGGGAGAGAGTGACGGAGGGAGGGAGGGAGCGACGGAGAGAGGGAGGGAGCGACGGAGAGAGCGAGGGAGAGACGGCGAGAGCGAGGGAGTGACGGAGAGAGGGAGGGAGTGACTGGGAGAGGGAGGGAGTGACGGGGAGAGGGAGGGAGTGACGGGGAGAGGGAGGGAGTGACGGGGAGAGGGAGGGAGTGACGGGGAGAGGGAGGGAGTGACGGGGAGAGGGAGGGAGTGACGGGGAGAGGGAGGGAGTGACGGGGAGAGGGAGGGAGTGACGGGGAGAGGGAGGGAGTGACGGGGAGAGGGAGGGAGTGACGGGGAGAGGGAGGGAGTGACGGGGAGAGGGAGGGAGTGACGGGGAGAGGGAGGGAGTGACGGGGAGAGGGAGGGAGTGACCGGGAGAGGGAGGGAGTGACCGGGAGAGGGAGGGAGTGACGGAGAGAGGGAGGGAGTGACGGAGAGAGGGAGGGAGTGACGGAGAGAGGGAGGGAGTGACGGGGAGATGGAGGGAGAGATGCTTAGAGATGGAAGGAGTGTCGGAGAGAGGGAGGGAGTGACGGAGAGAGGGAGGGAGTGACGGAGAGAGGGAGCGACGGAGAGACGGAGGGAGCGACGGAGAGAGGGAGGGAGTGACTGAGAGAGGTAGGGAGTGACGGAGAGAGGGAGGGAGAGAGGGAGGGAGTGACAGAGAGGGGGAGGGAGAGAGGCGGAGGGAGGGAGGGAGTGACGGAGAGAGGGAGGGAGTGAGTGACGGAGAGAGTGAGGGAGTGAAGGGGAGGGAGGGAGAGACGCGTCGAGAGGGAGGGAGTGACGGAAAGAGGGAGGGAGTGACGGAGAGAGGAAGGGAGTGACGGAGAGAAGGAGGGAGTGACGGAGAGAGGGAGGGAGTGACGGAGAGAGGTAGGGAGTGACGGAGAGAGGGAGGGAGTGACGGAGAGAGGGAGGGAGTGACGGAGAGAGGGAGGGAGTGACGGAGAGAGGGAGGGAGTGACGGAGAGAGGGAGGGAGTGACGGAGAGAGGGAGGGAGTGACGGAGAGAGGGAGGGAGTGACGGAGAGAGGGAGGGAGTGACGGAGAGAGGGAGGGTGTGACGGAGAGAGGGAGGGAGTGACGGAGAGAGGGAGGGAGTGACGGAGAGAGGGAGGGAGTGACGGAGAGAGGGAGGGAGTGACGGAGAGAGGGAGATAGTGACTGAGTGGGAGGGAGTGACTGGGAGGGAGGGAGAGACGCGTAGAGAGGGAGGGAGAGACGCGTAGAGAGGGAGGGAGTGACGGAGAGAGGGAGGGAGTGACGGAGAGACGGAGAGAGGGAGAGAGTGACGGAGGGAGGGAGGGAGCGACGGAGAGAGGGAGGGAGCGACGGAGAGAGCGAGGGAGAGACGGCGAGAGCGAGGGAGTGACGGGGAGAGGGAGGGAGTGACGGGGAGAGGGAGGGAGTGACGGGGAGAGGGAGGGAGTGACAGGGAGAGGGAGGGAGTGACGGAGAGAGGGAGGGAGTGACGGAGAGAGGGAGGGAGTGACGGGGAGATGGAGGGAGAGATGCTTAGAGATGGAAGGAGTGTCGGAGAGAGGGAGGGAGTGACGGAGAGAGGGAGGGAGTGACGGAGAGAGGGAGGGAGTGACGGAGAGAGGGAGGGAGTGACGGAGAGAGGGAGGGAGTGACGGAGAGAGGGAGGGAGTGACGGAGAGAGGGAGGGAGTGACGGAGAGAGGGAGGGAGAGATGCGTAGAGAGGGAAGGAGTGTCGGAGAGAGGGAGGGAGTGACGGAGAGAGGGAGGGTGTGACGGAGAGAGGGAGGGTGTGACGGGGAGGGAGGGTGAGACGGAGAGAGGGAGGGAGTGACGGAGAGAGGGAGCGACGGAGAGACGGAGGGAGCGACGGAGAGAGGGAGGGAGTGACTGAGAGAGGTAGGGAGTGACGGAGGAGGGAGGGAGAGGGAGAGAGGGAGGGAGTGACGGAGAGAGGGAGCGACGGAGAGACGGAGGGAGCGACGGAGAGAGGGAGGGAGTGACTGAGAGAGGGAGGGAGTGAAGGGGAGGGAGGGGGAGACGCGTCGAGAGGGAGGGAGTGACGGAAAGAGGGAGGGAGTGACGGAGAGAGGAAGGGAGTGACAGGGAGAGGGAGGGAGTGACGGGGAGAGGGAGGGAGTGACGGGGAGAGGGAGGGAGTGACGGGGAGAGGGAGGGAGTGACGGGGAGAGGGAGGGAGTGACGGGGAGAGGGAGGGAGTGACGGGGAGAGGGAGGGAGTGACCGGGAGATGGAGGGAGTGACCGGGAGAGGGAGGGAGTGACGGAGAGAGGGAGGGAGTGACGGAGAGAGGGAGGGAGTGACGGAGAGAGGGAGGGAGTGACGGAGAGAGGGAGGGAGTGACGGAGAGAGGGAGGGAGTGACGGGGAGGGAGGGAGTGACGGGGAGGGAGGGAGCGACGGGGAGGGAGGGAGCGACGGAGAGAGCGAGGGAGTGACGGAGAGAGGGAGGGAATGACTGGGAGGGAGGGAAAGACGCGTAGAGAGGGAGGGAGAGACGCGTAGAGAGGGAGTGAGAGACGCGTAGAGAGGCAGTGAGAGACGCGTAGAGAGGGAGGGAGTGACGGAGAGAGGGAGGGAGTTACGGAGAGAGGGAGGTAGTGACAGAGAGACGGAGAGAGGGAGGGAGTGACGGAGAGAGGGAGGGAGTGAGGAAGAGAGGGAGGGAGTGACGGAGAGAGGGAGGGAGTGACGGAGAGAGGGAGGGAGTGACGGAGAGAGGGAGGGAGTGACGGAGAGAGGGAGGGAGTGACGGAGAGAGGGAGGGAGTGACGGAGAGAGGGAGGGAGTGACGGAGAGAGGGAGGGAGTGACGGAGAGAGGGAGGGAGTGACGGAGAGAGGGAGGGAGTGACGGAGAGAGGGAGGGAGTGACGGAGAGAGGGAGGGAGTGACGGAGAGAGGGAGGTAGTGACTGAGTGGGAGGGAGTGACTGGGAGGGAGGGAGAGACGCGTAGAGAGGGAGGGAGAGACGCGTAGAGAGGGAGGGAGTGACGGAGAGAGGGAGGGAGTGACGGAGAGAGGGAGAGAGTGACGGAGGGAGGGAGGGAGCGACGGAAAGAGGGAGGGAGCGACGGAGAGAGCGAGGGAGAGACGGCGAGAGCGAGGGAGTGACGGAGAGAGGGAGGGAGTGACTGGGAGAGGGAGGGAGTGACAGGGAGAGGGAGGGAGTGACGGGGAGAGGGAGGGAGTGACGGGGAGAGGGAGGTAGTGACAGAGAGACGGAGAGAGGGAGGGAGTGACGGAGAGAGGGAGGGAGTGAGGAAGAGAGGGAGGGAGTGACGGAGAGAGGGAGGGAGTGACGGAGAGAGGGAGGGAGTGACGGAGAGAGGGAGGGAGTGACGGAGAGAGGGAGGGAGTGACGGAGAGAGGGAGGGAGTGACGGAGAGAGGGAGGGAGTGACGGAGAGAGGGAGGGAGTGACGGAGAGAGGGAGGGAGTGACGGAGAGAGGGAGGGAGTGACGGAGAGAGGGAGGGAGTGACGGAGAGAGGGAGGTAGTGACTGAGTGGGAGGGAGTGACTGGCAGGGAGGGAAAGACGCGTAGAGAGGGAGGGAGAGACGCGTAGAGAGGGAGGGAGTGACGGAGAGAGGGAGGGAGTGACGGAGAGACGGAGAGAGGGAGAGAGTGACGGAGGGAGGGAGGGAGCGACGGAGGGAGGGAGGGAGCGACGGAGAGAGGGAGGGAGCGACGGAGAGAGCGAGGGAGAGACGGCGAGAGCGAGGGAGTGACGGAGAGAGGGAGGGAGTGACTGGGAGAGGGAGGGAGTGACGGGGAGAGGGAGGGAGTGACGGGGAGAGGGAGGGAGTGACGGGGAGAGGGAGGGAGTGACGGGGAGAGGGAGGGAGTGACGGGGAGAGGGAGGGAGTGACGGGGAGAGGGAGGGAGTGACGGGGAGAGGGAGGGAGTGACGGGGAGAGGGAGGGAGTGACGGGGAGAGGGAGGGAGTGACTGGGAGAGGGAGGGAGTGACGGAGAGAGGGAGTGAGTGACGGGGAGAGGGAGGGAGTGACGGGGAGAGGGAGGGGGTGACGGGGAGAGGGAGGGAGTGACGGAGAGAGGGAGGGAGTGACGGAGAGAGGGAGGGAGTGACGGAGAGATGGAGGGAGAGATGCTTAGAGATGGAAGGAGTGTCGGAGAGAGGGAGGGAGTGACGGAGAGAGGAAGGGAGTGACGGAGAGAGGGAGGGAGTGACGGAGAGAGGGAGGGAGTGACGGAGAGAGGGAGGGAGTGACGGAGAGAGGGAGGGAGTGACGGAGAGAGGGAGGGAGTGACGGAGAGAGGGAGGGAGAGATGCGTAGAGAGGGAAGGAGTGTCGGAGAGAGGGAGGGAGTGACGGAGAGAGGGAGGGTGTGACGGAGAGAGGGAGGGTGTGACGGGGAGGGAGGGTGAGACGGAGAGAGGGAGGGAGTGACGGAGAGAGGGAGCGACGGAGAGACGGAGGGAGCGACGGAGAGAGGGAGGGAGTGACTGAGAGAGGTAGGGAGTGACGGAGAGAGGGAGGGAGAGAGGGAGGGAGTGACAGAGAGGGGGAGGGAGAGAGGCGGAGGGAGGGAGGGAGTGACGGAGAGAGGGAGGGAGTGAGTGACGGAGAGAGTGAGGGAGTGAAGGGGAGGGAGGGAGAGACGCGTCGAGAGGGAGGGAGTGACGGAAAGAGGGAGGGAGTGACGGAGAGAGGAAGGGAGTGACGGAGAGAAGGAGGGAGTGACGGAGAGAGGGAGGGAGTGACGGAGAGAGGAAGGGAGTGACGGAGAGAGGGAGGGAGTGACGGAGAGAGGGAGGGAGTGACGGAGAGAGGGAGGGAGTGACGGAGAGAGGGAGGGAGTGACGGAGAGAGGGAGGGAGTGACGGAGAGAGGGAGGGAGTGACGGAGAGAGGGAGGGAGTGACGGAGAGAGGGAGGGAGTGACGGAGAGAGGGAGGGTGTGACGGAGAGAGGGAGGGAGTGACGGAGAGAGGGAGGGAGTGACGGAGAGAGGGAGATAGTGACTGAGTGGGAGGGAGTGACTGGGAGGGAGGGAGAGACGCGTAGAGAGGGAGGGAGAGACGCGTAGAGAGGGAGGGAGTGACGGAGAGAGGGAGGGAGTGACGGAGAGACGGAGAGAGGGAGAGAGTGACGGAGGGAGGGAGGGAGCGACGGAGAGAGGGAGGGAGCGACGGAGAGAGCGAGGGAGAGACGGCGAGAGCGAGGGAGTGACGGAGAGAGGGAGGGAGTGACTGGGAGAGGGAGGGAGTGACGGGGAGAGGGAGGGAGTGACGGGGAGAGGGAGGGAGTGACGGGGAGAGGGAGGGAGTGACGGGGAGAGGGAGGGAGTGACGGGGAGAGGGAGGGAGTGACGGGGAGAGGGAGGGAGTGACGGGGAGAGGGAGGGAGTGACGGGGAGAGGGAGGGAGTGACGGGGAGAGGGAGGGAGTGACGGGGAGAGGGAGGGAGTGACGGGGAGAGGGAGGGAGTGACGGGGAGAGGGAGGGAGTGACCGGGAGAGGGAGGGAGTGACCGGGAGAGGGAGGGAGTGACGGAGAGAGGGAGGGAGTGACGGAGAGAGGGAGGGAGTGACGGAGAGAGGGAGGGAGTGACGGGGAGATGGAGGGAGAGATGCTTAGAGATGGAAGGAGTGTCGGAGAGAGGGAGGGAGTGACGGAGAGAGGGAGGGAGTGACGGAGAGAGGGAGCGACGGAGAGACGGAGGGAGCGACGGAGAGAGGGAGGGAGTGACTGAGAGAGGTAGGGAGTGACGGAGAGAGGGAGGGAGAGAGGGAGGGAGTGACAGAGAGGGGGAGGGAGAGAGGCGGAGGGAGGGAGGGAGTGACGGAGAGAGGGAGGGAGTGAGTGACGGAGAGAGTGAGGGAGTGAAGGGGAGGGAGGGAGAGACGCGTCGAGAGGGAGGGAGTGACGGAAAGAGGGAGGGAGTGACGGAGAGAGGAAGGGAGTGACGGAGAGAAGGAGGGAGTGACGGAGAGAGGGAGGGAGTGACGGAGAGAGGTAGGGAGTGACGGAGAGAGGGAGGGAGTGACGGAGAGAGGGAGGGAGTGACGGAGAGAGGGAGGGAGTGACGGAGAGAGGGAGGGAGTGACGGAGAGAGGGAGGGAGTGACGGAGAGAGGGAGGGAGTGACGGAGAGAGGGAGGGAGTGACGGAGAGAGGGAGGGAGTGACGGAGAGAGGGAGGGTGTGACGGAGAGAGGGAGGGAGTGACGGAGAGAGGGAGGGAGTGACGGAGAGAGGGAGGGAGTGACGGAGAGAGGGAGGGAGTGACGGAGAGAGGGAGATAGTGACTGAGTGGGAGGGAGTGACTGGGAGGGAGGGAGAGACGCGTAGAGAGGGAGGGAGAGACGCGTAGAGAGGGAGGGAGTGACGGAGAGAGGGAGGGAGTGACGGAGAGACGGAGAGAGGGAGAGAGTGACGGAGGGAGGGAGGGAGCGACGGAGAGAGGGAGGGAGCGACGGAGAGAGCGAGGGAGAGACGGCGAGAGCGAGGGAGTGACGGGGAGAGGGAGGGAGTGACGGGGAGAGGGAGGGAGTGACGGGGAGAGGGAGGGAGTGACAGGGAGAGGGAGGGAGTGACGGAGAGAGGGAGGGAGTGACGGAGAGAGGGAGGGAGTGACGGGGAGATGGAGGGAGAGATGCTTAGAGATGGAAGGAGTGTCGGAGAGAGGGAGGGAGTGACGGAGAGAGGGAGGGAGTGACGGAGAGAGGGAGGGAGTGACGGAGAGAGGGAGGGAGTGACGGAGAGAGGGAGGGAGTGACGGAGAGAGGGAGGGAGTGACGGAGAGAGGGAGGGAGTGACGGAGAGAGGGAGGGAGAGATGCGTAGAGAGGGAAGGAGTGTCGGAGAGAGGGAGGGAGTGACGGAGAGAGGGAGGGTGTGACGGAGAGAGGGAGGGTGTGACGGGGAGGGAGGGTGAGACGGAGAGAGGGAGGGAGTGACGGAGAGAGGGAGCGACGGAGAGACGGAGGGAGCGACGGAGAGAGGGAGGGAGTGACTGAGAGAGGTAGGGAGTGACGGAGGAGGGAGGGAGAGAGGGAGGGAGTGACGGAGAGGGGGAGGGAGAGAGGCGGAGGGAGGGAGGGAGTGACGGAGAGAGGGAGGGAGTGAGTGACGGAGAGAGTGAGGGAGTGAAGGGGAGGGAGGGAGAGACGCGTCGAGAGGGAGGGAGTGACGGAAAGAGGGAGGGAGTGACGGAGAGAGGAAGGGAGTGACGGAGAGAAGGAGGGAGTGACGGAGAGAGGGAGGGAGTGACGGAGAGAGGAAGGGAGTGACGGAGAGAGGAAGGGAGTGACGGAGAGAGGGAGGGAGTGACGGAGAGAGGGAGGGAGGGACGGAGAGAGGGAGGGAGTGACGGAGAGAGGGAGGGAGTGACGGAGAGAGGGAGGGAGTGACGGAGAGAGGGAGGGAGTGACGGAGAGAGGGAGGGAGTGACGGAGAGAGGGAGGGAGTGACGGAGAGAGGGAGGGAGTGACGGAGAGAGGGAGGGTGTGACGGAGAGAGGGAGGGAGTGACGGAGAGAGGGAGGGAGTGACGGAGAGAGGGAGGGAGTGACGGAGAGAGGGAGATAGTGACTGAGTGGGAGGGAGTGACTGGGAGGGAGGGAGAGACGCGTAGAGAGGGAGGGAGAGACGCGTAGAGAGGGAGGGAGTGACGGAGAGAGGGAGGGAGTGACGGAGAGACGGAGAGAGGGAGAGAGTGACGGAGGGAGGGAGGGAGCGACGGAGAGAGGGAGGGAGCGACGGAGAGAGCGAGGGAGAGACGGCGAGAGCGAGGGAGTGACGGGGAGAGGGAGGGAGTGACGGGGAGAGGGAGGGAGTGACGGGGAGAGGGAGGGAGTGACAGGGAGAGGGAGGGAGTGACGGAGAGAGGGAGGGAGTGACGGAGAGAGGGAGGGAGTGACGGGGAGATGGAGGGAGAGATGCTTAGAGATGGAAGGAGTGTCGGAGAGAGGGAGGGAGTGACGGAGAGAGGGAGGGAGTGACGGAGAGAGGGAGGGAGTGACGGAGAGAGGGAGGGAGTGACGGAGAGAGGGAGGGAGTGACGGAGAGAGGGAGGGAGTGACGGAGAGAGGGAGGGAGTGACGGAGAGAGGGAGGGAGAGATGCGTAGAGAGGGAAGGAGTGTCGGAGAGAGGGAGGGAGTGACGGAGAGAGGGAGGGTGTGACGGAGAGAGGGAGGGTGTGACGGGGAGGGAGGGTGAGACGGAGAGAGGGAGGGAGTGACGGAGAGAGGGAGCGACGGAGAGACGGAGGGAGCGACGGAGAGAGGGAGGGAGTGACTGAGAGAGGTAGGGAGTGACGGAGGAGGGAGGGAGAGAGGGAGGGAGTGACGGAGAGGGGGAGGGAGAGAGGCGGAGGGAGGGAGGGAGTGACGGAGAGAGGGAGGGAGTGAGTGACGGAGAGAGTGAGGGAGTGAAGGGGAGGGAGGGAGAGACGCGTCGAGAGGGAGGGAGTGACGGAAAGAGGGAGGGAGTGACGGAGAGAGGAAGGGAGTGACGGAGAGAAGGAGGGAGTGACGGAGAGAGGGAGGGAGTGACGGAGAGAGGAAGGGAGTGACGGAGAGAGGAAGGGAGTGACGGAGAGAGGGAGGGAGTGACGGAGAGAGGGAGGGAGGGACGGAGAGAGGGAGGGAGTGACGGAGAGAGGGAGGGAGTGACGGAGAGAGGGAGGGAGTGACGGAGAGAGGGAGGGAGTGACGGAGAGAGGGAGGGAGTGACGGAGAGAGGGAGGGAGTGACGGAGAGAGGGAGGGAGTGACGGAGAGAGGGAGGGAGTGACGGAGAGAGGGAGGGAGGGACGGAGAGAGGGAGGGAGTGACGGGGAGAGGGAGGGAGTGACGGGGAGAGGGAGGGAGTGACGGGGAGAGGGAGGGAGTGACGGGGAGAGGGAGGGAGTGACGGGGAGAGGGAGGGAGTGACGGGGAGAGGGAGGGAGTGACGGGGAGAGGGAGGGAGTGACCGGGAGAGGGAGGGAGTGACCGGGAGAGGGAGGGAGTGACGGAGAGAGGGAGGGAGTGACGGAGAGAGGGAGGGAGTGACGGAGAGAGGGAGGGAGTGACGGGGAGATGGAGGGAGAGATGCTTAGAGATGGAAGGAGTGTCGGAGAGAGGGAGGGAGTGACGGAGAGAGGGAGGGAGTGACGGAGAGAGGGAGCGACGGAGAGACGGAGGGAGCGACGGAGAGAGGGAGGGAGTGACTGAGAGAGGTAGGGAGTGACGGAGAGAGGGAGGGAGAGAGGGAGGGAGTGACAGAGAGGGGGAGGGAGAGAGGCGGAGGGAGGGAGGGAGTGACGGAGAGAGGGAGGGAGTGAGTGACGGAGAGAGTGAGGGAGTGAAGGGGAGGGAGGGAGAGACGCGTCGAGAGGGAGGGAGTGACGGAAAGAGGGAGGGAGTGACGGAGAGAGGAAGGGAGTGACGGAGAGAAGGAGGGAGTGACGGAGAGAGGGAGGGAGTGACGGAGAGAGGTAGGGAGTGACGGAGAGAGGGAGGGAGTGACGGAGAGAGGGAGGGAGTGACGGAGAGAGGGAGGGAGTGACGGAGAGAGGGAGGGAGTGACGGAGAGAGGGAGGGAGTGACGGAGAGAGGGAGGGAGTGACGGAGAGAGGGAGGGAGTGACGGAGAGAGGGAGGGAGTGACGGAGAGAGGGAGGGAGTGACGGAGAGAGGGAGGGTGTGACGGAGAGAGGGAGGGAGTGACGGAGAGAGGGAGGGAGTGACGGAGAGAGGGAGGGAGTGACGGAGAGAGGGAGATAGTGACTGAGTGGGAGGGAGTGACTGGGAGGGAGGGAGAGACGCGTAGAGAGGGAGGGAGAGACGCGTAGAGAGGGAGGGAGTGACGGAGAGAGGGAGGGAGTGACGGAGAGACGGAGAGAGGGAGAGAGTGACGGAGGGAGGGAGGGAGCGACGGAGAGAGGGAGGGAGCGACGGAGAGAGCGAGGGAGAGACGGCGAGAGCGAGGGAGTGACGGCGAGAGCGAGGGAGTGACGGGGAGAGGGAGGGAGTGACGGGGAGAGGGAGGGAGTGACGGGGAGAGGGAGGGAGTGACAGGGAGAGGGAGGGAGTGACGGAGAGAGGGAGGGAGTGACGGAGAGAGGGAGGGAGTGACGGGGAGATGGAGGGAGAGATGCTTAGAGATGGAAGGAGTGTCGGAGAGAGGGAGGGAGTGACGGAGAGAGGGAGGGAGTGACGGAGAGAGGGAGGGAGTGACGGAGAGAGGGAGGGAGTGACGGAGAGAGGGAGGGAGTGACGGAGAGAGGGAGGGAGTGACGGAGAGAGGGAGGGAGTGACGGAGAGAGGGAGGGAGAGATGCGTAGAGAGGGAAGGAGTGTCGGAGAGAGGGAGGGAGTGACGGAGAGAGGGAGGGTGTGACGGAGAGAGGGAGGGTGTGACGGGGAGGGAGGGTGAGACGGAGAGAGGGAGGGAGTGACGGAGAGAGGGAGCGACGGAGAGACGGAGGGAGCGACGGAGAGAGGGAGGGAGTGACTGAGAGAGGTAGGGAGTGACGGAGGAGGGAGGGAGAGAGGGAGGGAGTGACGGAGAGGGGGAGGGAGAGAGGCGGAGGGAGGGAGGGAGTGACGGAGAGAGGGAGGGAGTGAGTGACGGAGAGAGTGAGGGAGTGAAGGGGAGGGAGGGAGAGACGCGTCGAGAGGGAGGGAGTGACGGAAAGAGGGAGGGAGTGACGGAGAGAGGAAGGGAGTGACGGAGAGAAGGAGGGAGTGACGGAGAGAGGGAGGGAGTGACGGAGAGAGGAAGGGAGTGACGGAGAGAGGAAGGGAGTGACGGAGAGAGGGAGGGAGTGACGGAGAGAGGGAGGGAGGGACGGAGAGAGGGAGGGAGTGACGGAGAGAGGGAGGGAGTGACGGAGAGAGGGAGGGAGTGACGGAGAGAGGGAGGGAGTGACGGAGAGAGGGAGGGAGTGACGGAGAGAGGGAGGGAGTGACGGAGAGAGGGAGGGAGTGACGGAGAGAGGGAGGGAGTGACGGAGAGGGGGAGGGAGAGAGGCAGAGGGAGGGAGGGAGTGACGGAGAGAGGGAGGGAGTGAGTGACGGAGAGAGGGAGGGAGTGAAGGGGAGGGAGGGGGAGACGCGTCGAGAGGGAGAGAGTGACGGAAAGAGGGAGGGAGTGACGGAGAGAGGAAGGGAGTGACGGGGAGAGGGAGGGAGTGACGGGGAGAGGGAGGGAGTGACGGAGAGAGGGAGGGAGTGACGGAGAGAGGGAGGGAGTGACGGAGAGAGGGAGGGAGTGACGGAGAGAGGGAGGGAGTGACGGAGAGAGGGAGGGAGTGACGGAGAGAGGGAGGGAGTGACGGAGAGAGGGAGGGAGTGACGGAGAGAGGGAGGGAGTGACGGAGAGAGGGAGGGAGTGACTGGGAGGGAGGGAGAGACGCGTAGAGAGGGAGGGAGAGACGCGTAGAGAGGGAGGGAGAGACGCGTAGAGGGAGGGAGAAACGCGTAGAGAGGGAGGGAGAGACGTGTAGAGAGGGAGGGAGAGACGCGTAGAGAGGGAGGGAGTGACGGAGAGAGGGAGGGAGTGACGGAGAGAGGGAGGGAGTGAGGGAGCGACGGAGAGAGGGAGGGAGCGACGGAGAGAGGGAGGGAGCGACGGAGAGAGGGAGGGAGCGACGGAGAGAGGGAGTGAGCGACGGAGAGAGGGAGTGAGCGACGGAGAGAGGGAGGGAGCGACGGAGAGAGGGAGGGAGCGACGGAGAGAGGGAGGGAGCGACGGAGAGAGGGAGGGAGCGACGGAGAGAGGGAGGGAGCGACGGAGAGAGGGAGGGAGCGACGGCGAGAGCGAGGGAGTGACGGAGAGAGGGAGGGAGTGACGGGGAGAGGGAGGGAGTGACGGGGAGAGGGAGGGAGTGACGGGGAGAGGGAGGGAGTGACCGGGAGAGGGAGGGAGTGACCGGGAGAGGGAGGGAGTGACGGAGGGAGGGAGGGAGTGACGGGGAGAGGGAGGGAGTGACGGGGAGAGGGAGGGTGTGACGGAGAGAGGGAGGGAGTGACGGGGTGGGAGGGAGCGACGGAGAGAGGGAGGGAACGACAGAGGGAGGGAGCGACGGAGAGAGGGAGGGAGTGACGGAGAGAGGGAGCGACGGAGAGACGGAGGGAGCGACGGAGAGAGGGAGGGAGTGACTGAGAGAGGTAGGGAGTGACGGAGGGAGTGACAGAGAGGGGGAGGGAGAGAGGCGGAGGGAGGGAGGGAGTGACGGAGAGAGGGAGGGAGTGAGTGACGGAGAGAGTGAGGGAGTGAAGGGGAGGGAGGGAGAGACGCGTCGAGAGGGAGGGAGTGACGGAAAGAGGGAGGGAGTGACGGAGAGAGGAAGGGAGTGACGGAGAGAAGGAGGGAGTGACGGAGAGAGGGAGGGAGTGACGGAGAGAGGAAGGGAGTGACGGAGAGAGGGAGGGAGTGACGGAGAGAGGGAGGGAGTGACGGAGAGAGGGAGGGAGTGACGGAGAGAGGGAGGGAGTGACGGAGAGAGGGAGGGAGTGACGGAGAGAGGGAGGGAGTGACGGAGAGAGGGAGGGAGTGACGGAGAGAGGGAGGGAGTGACGGAGAGAGGGAGGGAGTGACGGAGAGAGGGAGGGTGTGACGGAGAGAGGGAGGGAGTGACGGAGAGAGGGAGGGAGTGACGGAGAGAGGGAGGGAGTGACGGAGAGAGGGAGATAGTGACTGAGTGGGAGGGAGTGACTGGGAGGGAGGGAGAGACGCGTAGAGAGGGAGGGAGAGACGCGTAGAGAGGGAGGGAGTGACGGAGAGAGGGAGGGAGTGACGGAGAGACGGAGAGAGGGAGAGAGTGACGGAGGGAGGGAGGGAGCGACGGAGAGAGGGAGGGAGCGACGGAGAGAGCGAGGGAGAGACGGCGAGAGCGAGGGAGTGACGGAGAGAGGGAGGGAGTGACTGGGAGAGGGAGGGAGTGACGGGGAGAGGGAGGGAGTGACGGGGAGAGGGAGGGAGTGACGGGGAGAGGGAGGGAGTGACGGGGAGAGGGAGGGAGTGACGGGGAGAGGGAGGGAGTGACGGGGAGAGGGAGGGAGTGACGGGGAGAGGGAGGGAGTGACGGGGAGAGGGAGGGAGTGACCGGGAGAGGGAGGGAGTGACCGGGAGAGGGAGGGAATGACGGAGAGAGGGAGGGAGTGACGGGGAGAGGGAGGGAGTGACGGGGAGAGGGAGGGAGTGACAGGGAGAGGGAGGGAGTGACGGAGAGAGGGAGGGAGTGACGGAGAGAGGGAGGGAGTGACGGGGAGATGGAGGGAGAGATGCTTAGAGATGGAAGGAGTGTCGGAGAGAGGGAGGGAGTGACGGAGAGAGGGAGGGAGTGACGGAGAGAGGGAGGGAGTGACGGAGAGAGGGAGGGAGTGACGGAGAGAGGGAGGGAGTGACGGAGAGAGGGAGGGAGTGACGGGGAGAGGGAGGGAGTGACGGAGAGAGGGAGGGAGAGATGCGTAGAGAGGGAAGGAGTGTCGGAGAGAGGGAGGGAGTGACGGAGAGAGGGAGGGTGTGACGGAGAGAGGGAGGGTGTGACGGGGAGGGAGGGTGAGACGGAGAGAGGGAGGGAGTGACGGAGAGAGGGAGCGACGGAGAGACGGAGGGAGCGACGGAGAGAGGGAGGGAGTGACTGAGAGAGGTAGGGAGTGACGGAGAGAGGGAGGGAGAGAGGGAGGGAGTGACGGAGAGGGGGAGGGAGAGAGGCGGAGGGAGGGAGGGAGTGACGGAGAGAGGGAGGGAGTGAGTGACGGAGAGAGTGAGGGAGTGAAGGGGAGGGAGGGAGAGACGCGTCGAGAGGGAGGGAGTGAAGGAAAGAGGGAGGGAGTGACGGAGAGAGGAAGGGAGTGACGGAGAGAAGGAGGGAGTGACGGAGAGAGGGAGGGAGTGACGGAGAGAGGGAGGGAGTGACGGAGAGAGGAAGGGAGTGACGGAGAGAGGGAGGGAGTGACGGAGAGAGGGAGGGAGGGACGGAGAGAGGGAGGGAGTGACGGAGAGAGGGAGGGAGTGACGGAGAGAGGGAGGGAGTGACGGAGAGAGGGAGGGAGTGACGGAGAGAGGGAGGGAGTGACGGAGAGAGGGAGGGAGTGACGGAGAGAGGGAGGGAGTGACGGAGAGAGGGAGGGAGTGACGGAGAGAGGGAGGGAGTGACGGAGAGAGGGAGGGAGTGACGGAGAGGGGGAGGGAGAGAGGCAGAGGGAGGGAGGGAGTGACGGAGAGAGGGAGGGAGTGAGTGACGGAGAGAGGGAGGGAGTGAAGGGGAGGGAGGGGGAGACGCGTCGAGAGGGAGGGAGTGACGGAAAGAGGGAGGGAGTGACGGAGAGAGGAAGGGAGTGACGGGGAGAGGGAGGGAGTGACGGGGAGAGGGAGGGAGTGACGGAGAGAGGGAGGGAGTGACGGAGAGAGGGAGGGAGTGACGGAGAGAGGGAGGGAGTGACGGAGAGAGGGAGGGAGTGACGGAGAGAGGGAGGGAGTGACGGAGAGAGGGAGGGAGTGACGGAGAGAGGGAGGGAGTGACGGAGAGAGGGAGGGAGTGACGGAGAGAGGGAGGGAGTGACGGAGAGAGGGAGGGAGTGACGGAGAGAGGGAGGGAGTGACTGGGAGGGAGGGAGAGACGCGTAGAGAGGGAGGGAGAGACGCGTAGAGAGGGAGGGAGAGACGCGTAGAGGGAGGGAGAAATGCGTAGAGAGGGAGGGAGAGACGTGTAGAGAGGGAGGGAGAGACGCGTAGAGAGGGAGGGAGTGACGGAGAGAGGGAGGGAGTGACGGAGAGAGGGAGGGAGTGAGGGAGCGACGGAGAGAGGGAGGGAGCGACGGAGAGAGGGAGGGAGCGACGGAGAGAGGGAGGGAGCGACGGAGAGAGGGAGTGAGCGACGGAGAGAGGGAGGGAGCGACGGAGAGAGGGAGGGAGCGACGGAGAGAGGGAGGGAGCGACGGAGAGAGGGAGGGAGCGACGGAGAGAGGGAGGGAGCGACGGCGAGAGCGAGGGAGTGACGGAGAGAGGGAGGGAGTGACGGGGAGAGGGAGGGAGTGACGGGGAGAGGGAGGGAGTGACGGGGAGAGGGAGGGAGTGACCGGGAGAGGGAGGGAGTGACGGAGGGAGGGAGGGAGTGACGGGGAGAGGGAGGGAGTGACGGGGAGAGGGAGGGTGTGACGGAGAGAGGGAGGGAGTGACGGGGTGGGAGGGAGCGACGGAGAGAGGGAGGGAACGACAGAGGGAGGGAGCGACGGAGAGAGGGAGGGAGCGACGGAGAGAGGGAGGGAGTGACGGAGAGAGGGAGGGAGTGACGGAGAGAGGGAGGGAGTGACCGAGAGAGGGAGGGAGTGACCGAGAGAAGGAGGGAGTGACGGAGAGGAGGGAGGGAGTGACGAAGAGAGGGAGGGAGTGAGTGACGGAGAGAGGGAGGGAGTGAAGGGGAGGGAGGGAGAGACGGAGAGAGGGAGGGAGTGACGGAGAGGGAGGGAGTGACTGGGAGGGAGGGAGAGACGCGTAGAGACGGGGGGAGTGACGAATGGAGGGAGGGAGTGACAGAGAGAGGGAGGGAGTGACGGAGAGAGGTAGGGAGTGACGGAGAGAGGGAGGGAGTGACGGAGAGAGGGAGGGAGTGACGGAGAGAGGGAGGGAGTGACGGAGAGGGGGAGGGAGAGAGGCGGAGGGAGGGAGGGAGTGACGGAGAGAGGGAGGGAGTGAGTGACGGAGAGAGGGAGGGAGTGAAGGGGAGGGAGAGAGGGAGGGAGGGAGAGACGGAGAGAGGGAGGGAGTGTCGGAGAGGGAGGGAGTGACTGGGAGGGAGGGAGAGACGCGTAGAGACGGGGGGAGTGACGAATGGAGGGAGGGAGTGACAGAGAGAGGGAGGGAGTGACGGAGAGAGGGAGGGAGTGACGGAGAGAGGGAGGGAGTGACGGAGAAAGGGAGGGAGTGACGGAGAGAGGGAGGGAGTGACGGAGAGAGGGAGGGAGTGACCGGGAGTGAGGGAGTGACGGAGAGAGGGAGGGAGTGACTGGGAGTGAGGGAGTGACGGAGAGAGGCAGGGAGTGACGGAGAGAGGGAGGGGGTGACGGGGAGAGGGAGGGAGCGACGGGGAGAGGGAGGGAGCGACGGGGAGAGGGAGGGAGCGACGGGGAGAGGGAGGGAGCGACGCGTCGAGAGGGAGGGAGCGACGCGTCGAGAGGGAGGGAGCGACGCGTCGAGAGGGAGGGAGCGACGGGGAGAGGGAGGGAGCGACGGGGAGAGGGAGGGAGCGACGGGGAGAGGGAGGGAGCGACGGGGAGAGGGAGGGAGCGACGGGGAGAGGGAGGGAGCGACGGGGAGAGGGAGGGAGCGACGGGGAGAGGGAGGGAGCGACGGGGAGAGGGAGGGAGCGACGGGGAGAGGGAGGGAGCGACGGGGAGAGGGAGGGAGCGACGGGGAGAGGGAGGGAGCGACGGGGAGAGGGAGGGAGCGACGGGGAGAGGGAGGGAGCGACGGGGAGAGGGAGGGAGCGACGGGGAGAGGGAGGGAGCGACGGAGAGATGGAGGGAAGGACGGAGAGAGGGAGGGAGTGACGGAGAGAGGGAGGGAGTGACGGAGAGAGGGAGGGAGTGACGGAGAGGGGGAGGGAGTGACGGAGAGGGGGAGGGAGTGACGGAGAGGGGGAGGGAGTGACGGAGAGGGGGAGGGAGTGACGGAGAGGGGGAGGGAGTGACGGAGAGGGGGAGGGAGTGACGGAGAGGGGGAGGGAGTGACGGAGAGGGGGAGGGAGAGAGGCGGAGGGAGGGAGTGTCGGAGAGAGGGAGGGTGTGACGGAGGGAGTGAGTGACGGAGAGAGGGAGGGTGTGACGGAGGGAGTGAGTGACGGAGAGAGGGAGGGAGTGAAGGGGAGGGAGGGAGAGACGCGTCGAGAGGGAGGGAGTGACGGAGAGAGGGAGGGAGTGACGGAGAGAGGGAGGGAGTGACGGAGAGAGGGAGGGTGTGACGGAGAGAGGGAGGGTGTGACGGAGAGAGGGAGGGAGTGAAGGGGAGGGAGGGAGTGACGCGTCGAGAGGGAGGGAGTGACGGAGAGAGGGAGGGAGTGACGGAGAGAGCGAGGGAGTGACGGAGAGAGGGAGGGAGTGACGGAGAGAGGGAGGGAGCGACGGGGAGAGGGAGGGAGCGACGGGGAGAGGGAGGGAGCGACGGGGAGAGGGAGGGAGCGACGGGGAGAGGGAGGGAGCGACGGGGAGAGGGAGGGAGCGACGGGGAGAGGGAGGGAGCGACGGGGAGAGGGAGGGAGCGACGGGGAGAGGGAGGGAGCGACGGGGAGAGGGAGGGAGCGACGGGGAGAGGGAGGGAGCGACGGGGAGAGGGAGGGAGCGACGGGGAGAGGGAGGGAGCGACGGGGAGAGGGAGGGAGCGACGGGGAGAGGGAGGGAGCGACGGAGAGAGGGAGGGAGAGACGGGGAGAGGGAGTGACGGGGAGAGGGAGGGAGTGACGGGGAGAGGAAGGGAGTGCCGGAGAGAGGGAGGGAGTGACGGAGAGAGGGAGGGAGTGACGGAGAGAGGGAGGGAGTGACGGAGAGAGGGAGGGAGTGACGGAGAGAGGCAGGGAGTGACGGCGAGAGGGAGTGAGTGACGGCAAGAGGGAGGGAGTGACGGCGAGAGGGAGGGAATGACGGCAAGAGGGAGGGAATGACGGCAAGAGGGAGGGTGTGACCGGGAGTGAGGGAGTGACGGAGAGAGGAAGGGAGTGTCTGGGCGTGAGGGAGTGACGGAGAGAGGGAGGGAGGGAGGGAGCGACGCGTCGAGAGGGAGGGAGCGACGCGTCGAGAGGGAGGGAGCGACGCGTCGAGAGGGAGTGAGCGACGGAGAGAGGGAGGGAGCGACGCGTCGAGAGGGAGGGAGCGACGGAGAGAGGGAGGGAGCGACGGAGAGAGGGAGGGAGCGACGCGTCGAGAGGGAGGGAGCGACGGAGAGAGGGAGGGAGCGACGCGTCGAGAGGGAGGGAGCGACGCGTCGAGAGGGAGGGAGCGACGCGTCGAGAGGGAGGGAGTGACACGGAGAGGGAGGGAGGGAGGGAGAGAGGCGGAGGGAGGGAGTGACGGAGAGAGGGAGGGAGCGACGGAGAGAGGGAGGGAGCGACGCGTCGAGAGGGAGGGAGCGACGCGTCGAGAGGGAGGGAGCGACGCGTCGAGAGGGAGGGAGCGACGCGTCGAGAGGGAGGGAGCGACGCGTCGAGAGGGAGGGAGCGACGGAGAGAGGGAGGGAGCGACGCGTCGAGAGGGAGGGAGCGACGGGGAGAGGGAGGGAGCGACGGGGAGAGGGAGGGAGCGACGCGTCGAGAGGGAGGGAGCGACGCGTCGAGAGGGAGGGAGCGACGCGTCGAGAGGGAGGGAGCGACGGGGAGAGGGAGGGAGCGACGGGGAGAGGGAGGGAGCGACGGGGAGAGGGAGGGAGCGACGGGGAGAGGGAGGGAGCGACGGGGAGAGGGAGGGAGCGACGCGTCGAGAGGGAGGGAGCGACGCGTCGAGAGGGAGGGAGCGACGCGTCGAGAGGGAGGGAGCGACGCGTCGAGAGGGAGGGAGCGACGGGGAGAGGGAGGGAGCGACGGGGAGAGGGAGGGAGCGACGGGGAGAGGGAGGGAGCGACGGGGAGAGGGAGGGAGCGACGGGGAGAGGGAGGGAGCGATGGAGAGAGGGAGGGAGCGACGCGTCGAGAGGGAGGGAGCGACGCGTCGAGAGGGAGGGAGCGACGCGTCGAGAGGGAGGGAGCGACGGGTCGAGAGGGAGGGAGCGACGGGGAGAGGGAGGGAGCGACGCGTCGAGAGGGAGGGAGCGACGGGGAGAGGGAGGGAGCGACGGGGTGAGGGAGGGAGCGACGGGGAGAGGGAGGGAGCGACGGGGAGAGGGAGGGAGTGATGGGGAGAGGGAGGGAGCGACGGAGAGAGGGAGGGAGCGAGGGAGAGACGCGTCGAGAGGGAGGGAGCGAGGGAGAGGGAGGGAGCGACGGGGAGAGGGAGGGAGCGACGGGGAGAGGGAGGGAGAGACGGGGAGAGGGAGGGAGTGACGGGGAGAGGGAGGGAGTGACGGGGAGAGGGAGGGAATGACGGAGAGAGGGAGGGAGCGACGGGGAGAGGGAGGGAGCGACGGGGAGAGGGAGGGAGCGACGGGGAGAGGGAGGGAGCGACGCGTCGAGAGGGAGGGAGCGACGCGTCGAGAGGGAGGGAGCGACGCGTCGAGAGGGAGGGAGCGACGGGGAGAGGGAGGGAGCGACGCGTCGAGAGGGAGGGAGCGACGCGTCGAGAGGGAGGGAGCGACGCGTCGAGAGGGAGGGAGCGACGGGGAGAGGGAGGGAGCGACGGGGAGAGGGAGGGAGTGATGGGGAGAGGGAGGGAGCGACGGAGAGAGGGAGGGGGAGCGACGGAGAGAGGGAGGGAGCGAGGGAGAGACGCGTCGAGAGGGAGGGAGCGACGGGGAGAGGGAGGGAGTGACGGAGAGAGGGAGGGAGTGAAGGGGAGGGAGGGAGAGACGCGTCGAGAGGGAGGGAGCGACGGGGAGAGGGAGGGAGCGACGGGGAGAGGGAGGGAGCGACGGGGAGAGGGAGGGAGCGACGGGGAGAGGGAGGGAGCGACGGGGAGAGGGAGGGAGCGACGGGGAGAGGGAGGGAGCGACGGGGAGAGGGAGGGAGCGACGGGGAGAGGGAGGGAGCGACGGGGAGAGGGAGGGAGCGACGGGGAGAGGGAGGGAGCGACGGGGAGAGGGAGGGAGCGACGGAGAGAGGGAGGGAGAGACGGGGAGAGGGAGGGAGTGACGGGGAGAGGGAGGGAGTGACGGGGAGAGGGAGGGAGTGACGGAGAGAGGGAGGGAGTGACGGAGAGAGGGAGGGAGTGACGGAGAGAGGGAGGGAGTGACGGAGAGAGGGAGGGAGTGACGGAGAGAGGGAGGGAGTGACGGAGAGAGGCAGGGAGTGACGGCGACAGGGAGGTAGTGACGGCGAGAGGGAGGGAGTGACGGCGAGAGGGAGGGAGTGACGGCAAGAGGGAGGGTGTGACCGGGAGTGAGGGAGTGACGGAGAGAGGAAGGGAGTGTCTGGGCGTGAGGGAGTGACGGAGAGAGGGAGGGAGGGAGGGAGCGACGCGTCGAGAGGGAGGGAGCGACGCGTCGAGAGGGAGTGAGCGACGGAGAGAGGGAGGGAGCGACGCGTCGAGAGGGAGGGAGCGACGGAGAGAGGGAGGGAGCGACGCGTCGAGAGGGAGGGAGCGACGCGTCGAGAGGGAGTGAGCGACGGAGAGAGGGAGGGAGTGAGCGACGGAGAGAGGGAGGGAGCGACGCGTCGAGAGGGAGGGAGCGACGGAGAGAGGGAGGGAGCGACGGAGAGAGGGAGGGAGCGACGGGGAGAGGGAGGGAGCGACGGAGAGAGGGAGGGAGCGACGCGTCGAGAGGGAGGGAGCGACGGAGAGAGGGAGGGAGCGATGCGTCGAGAGGGAGGGAGCGACGCGTCGAGAGGGAGGGAGCGACGCGTCGAGAGGGAGGGAGTGACACGGAGAGGGAGGGAGGGAGGGAGAGAGGCGGAGGGAGGGAGTGACGGAGAGAGGGAGGGAGTGACGGAGAGAGGGAGGGAGCGACGCGTCGAGAGGGAGGGAGTGACGGCAAGAGGGAGGGAGCGACGGCAAGAGGGAGGGAGCGACGTGTCGAGAGGGAGGGAGCGACGCGTCGAGAGGGAGGGAGCGACGCGTCGAGAGGGAGGGAGCGACGCGTCGAGAGGGAGGGAGCGACGCGTCGAGAGGGAGGGAGCGACGCGTCGAGAGGGAGGGAGCGACGCGTCGAGAGGGAGGGAGCGACGCGTCGAGAGGGAGGGAGCGACGCGTCGAGAGGGAGGGAGCGACGCGTCGAGAGGGTGGGAGCGACGCGTCGAGAGGGAGGGAGCGACGCGTCGAGAGGGAGGGAGCGACGCGTCGAGAGGGAGGGAGGCGACGCGTCGAGAGGGGAGGGAGCGACGCGTCGAGAGGGAGGGAGCGACGCGTCGAGAGGGAGGGAGCGACGCGTCGAGAGGGAGGGAGCGACGCGTCGAGAGGGAGGGAGCGACCGCGTCGAGAGGGAGGGAGCGACGCGTCGAGAGGGAGGGAGCGACGCGTCGAGAGGGAGGGAGCGACGCGTCGAGAGGGAGGGAGCGACGCGTCGAGAGGGAGGGAGCGACGCGTCGAGAGGGAGGGAGCGACGCGTCGAGAGGGAGGGAGCGACGGGGAGAGGGAGGGAGCGACGGGGAGAGGGAGGGAGCGACGGGGAGAGGGAGGGAGCGACGGGGAGAGGGAGGGAGCGACGGGGGAGAGGGAGGGAGCGACGGGGAGAGGGAGGGAGCGACGGGGAGACGGAGGGACCTACGGGGGAGAGGGAGGGAGCGACGGGGAGAGGGAGGGAGCGACGGGGAGAGGGAGGGAGCGACGGGGAGAGGGAGGGAGCGACGGGGAGAGGGAGGGAGCGACGGGGAGAGGGAGGAGCGACGGGGAGAGGGAGGGAGCGACGGGGAGAGGGAGGGAGCGACGGGGAGAGGGAAGGGAGCGACGGGGAGAGGGGAAGGAGCGACGGGGAGAGGGAGGGAGCGACGGGGAGAGGGAGGGAGCGACGGGGAGAGGGAGGGAGCGACGGGGAGAGGGAGGGAGCGACGGAGAGAGGGAGGGAGCGACGGAGAGAGGGAGGGAAGGACGGAGAGAGGGAGGGAGTGACGGAGAGAGGGAGGGAGGTGACGGAGAGGGGGAGGGAGTGACGGAGAGGGGGAGGGAGTGACGGAGAGGGGGAGGGAGTGACGGAGAGGGGGAGGGGAGTGACGGAGAGGGGGAGGGAGTGACGGAGAGGGGGGAGGGGAGTGACGGAGAGGGGGAGGGAATGACGGAGAGGGGGAGGGAGAGAGGCGGAGGGAGGGAGTGACGGAGAGAGGGAGGAAGTGACGGAGGGAGTGAGTGACGGAGAGAGGGAGGGAGTGAAGGGGAGGGAGGGAGAGACGCTTCGAGAGGGAGGAGTGACGGAGAGAGGGAGGGAGTGACGGAGAGAGCGAGGGAGTGACGGAGAGGAGGGAGGGGGAGTGACGGAGAGAGGGAGGGTGTGACGGAGAGAGGGAGGGTGTGACGGAGAGAGGGGAGGGTGTGACGGAGATTGGGAGGGAGCGACGGAGAGAGAGAGGGAGCGAGGGGTGAGACGCGTCGAGAGGGAGGGGAGCGACGGGGGAGAGGGAGGGAGCGACGGGGAGAGGGAGGGAGCGACAGGGAGAGGGGAGGGAGCGACGGGGAGAGGGAGGGAGCGACGGGGAGAGGGAGGGAGCGGACGGGGAGAGGGAGGGAGCGATGGGGAGAGGGAGGGAGCGACGGGGAGAGGGAGGGAGCGACGGAGAGAGGGAGGGAGAGACGGAGAGAGGGAGGGAGTGACGGGGAGAGGGAGGGAGTGACGGGGAGAGGGAGGGAGTGACGGGGAGAGGGAGGGAGTGACGGGGAGAGGGAGGGAGTGACGGGGAGAGGGAGGGAGTGACGGAGAGAGGGAGGGAGTGACGGAGAGAGGGAGGGAGTGACGGAGAGAGGGAGGGAGTGACGGGGAGAGGGAGGGAGTGACCTCCAGTCTCCCAGCCACTTGTTTGTCGGGAGCGAATCCTGCCGTTGTCAATGGGACGTCCCGTGGGAGCCACCCCGGCCACGTGGAAACATGTGGGCAGGTACGGCCCGCCCGCAGGTACAGTTAATCGCACTGCCCACGGAATTCTGGTCCAGGTCAGAGATACAGAGGCCAGGAGTGGTGGGAGAGAGAGATGGCAGTCAGAAAACACATTCCTTACATAATTTCACAGATAGTCAGAGACCCCACCCTGCCTGACGTTTAATCACATTGCGACTCAAGGGACACACCTGATATGGTTTTGAGTTCTATCTCTAACTCGCTCCACTTAACATTCAAAAAATGCCATTCTCGTCGTCAATCAGTACTGACCCTCTGACAGTGCAGCACTCCCTCAGTACTGACCCTCTGACAGTGCAGCACTCCCTCAGTACTGACCCTCTGACAGTGCAGCGCTCCCTCAGTACAGACCCTCTGACAGTGCAGCACTCCCTCAGTACTGACTCTCTGACAGTGCAGCACTCCCTCAATACTGACCCTCTGACAGTGCAGCGCTCCCTCAGTACTGACCCTCTGACAGTGCAGCGCTCCCTCAGTACTGACCCTCTGACAGTGCAGCACTCCCTCAATACTGACCCTCTGACAGTGCAGCGCTCCCTCAGTACTGACCCTCTGACAGTGCAGCACTCCCTCAGAACTGACCCTCTGACAGCGCAGCACTCCCTCAGAACTGACCCTCTGACAGAGCAGCACTCCCTCAGTACTGACCCTCTGACAGAGCAGCACTCCCTCAGAACTGACCCTCTGACAGCGCAGCACTCCCTCAGTACTGACCCTCTGACAGTGCAGCACTCCCTCTGTACTGACCCTCTGACAGTGCAGCACTCCCTCAGCACTGACCATCTGACAGTGCAGCACTCCCTCAGCACTGACCCTCTGACAGTGCAGCACTCCCTCAGTACTGACCCTCTGACAGTGCAGCGCTCCCTCAGTACTGACCCTCTGACAGTGCAGCACTCCCTCAGCACTGACCATCTGACAGTGCTGCACTCCCTCAGAACTGACCCTCTGACAGTGCAGCACTCTCTCAGTACTGACCCTGACAGTGCAGCACTCCCTCAGTACTGACCCTCGGTCAGTGCAGCACTCCCTCAGTACTGACCCTCTGACAGTGCAGCACTACCTAGGTACTGACCCTCTGACAATGCAGCGCTCCCTCAGGACTGACCCTCTGACAGTGCAGCACTCCCTCAGTACTGACCCCCTGGCAGTGCAGCACTCCCTCAGTACTGACGCTCTGCCAGTGCAGCACTCCCTCAGTACTGACTCTCTGTCACTGCAGCACTCCCTCAGTACTGACCCTCTGACAGTGCAGCGCTCCCTCAATACTGACCCTCTGACTGTGCAGCACTCCCTCAGTACTGACCCTCTGTCAGTGCAGCGCTCCCTCAATACTGACCCTCTGACAGTGCAGCTCTCCCTCAGCACTGACCCTCTGACAGTGCAGCGCTCCCTCAGTACTGACCCTCTGACAGTGCAGCGCTCCCTCAATACTGACCCTCTGACAGTGCAGCGCTCCCTCAGTACTGACCCTCTGACAGTGCAGCACTCCCTCAGTACTGACCCTCTGACTGTGCAGCTCTCCCTCAGTACTGACCCTCTGACAGTGCCGCACTCCCTCAGTACTGACCCTCTGACAGTGCAGCACTCCCTCAGTACTGACCCTCTGACAGTGCAGCTCTCCCTCAGTACTGACCCTCTGACAGTGCAGCACTCCCTCAGTACTGACGCTCTGACAGTGCAGCACTCCCTCAGTACTGACCCTCTGACAGTGCAGCACTCACTCAGTACTGACCCTCTGACAGTGCAGCACTCCGTCAGCACTGACCCTCTGACAGTGCAGCAATCCCTCAGTACTGACCCTCGGACAGAGCAGCACTCCCTCAGTACTGACCCTCTGACAGTGCAGCACTCCCTCAGTACTGACCCTCTGACAGTGCAGCACTCCCTCAGTACTGACCCTCTGACTGTGCAGCACTCCCTCAGCACTGACCCTCTGACAGTGCAGCAATCCCTCAGTACTGACCCTCGGACAGAGCAGCACTCCCTCAGTACTGACTCTCTGACAGAGCAGCGCTCCCTCAGTACTGACCCTCTGACAGTGCAGCACTCCCTCAGTACTGACCCTCTGACAGTGCAGCACTCCCTCAGTACTGACCCCCTGACAGAGCAGCGCTCCCTCAGTACTGACCCTCTGACAGTGCAGCACTCCCTCAGTACTGACCCTCTGACAGTGCAGCACCCCCTCAGTACTGAACCTTTGACAATGCAGCGCTCCCTCAGTACTGACCCTCTGACAGTGCAGCACTCCCTCAGCACTGACCATCTGACAGTGCTGCACTCCCTCAGAACTGACCCTCTGACAGTGCAGCACTCTCTCAGTACTGACCCTGACAGTGCAGCACTCCCTCAGTACTGACCCTCGGTCAGTGCAGCACTCCCTCAGTACTGACCCTCTGACAGTGCAGCACTCCCTCAGTACTGACCCTCTGACAGTGCAGCACTCCCTCAGTACTGACCCTCTGACAGTGCAGCACTCCCTCAGTACTGACCCCCTGACAGAGCAGCGCTCCCTCAGTACTGACCCTCTGACAGTGCAGCACTCCCTCAGTACTGACCCTCTGACAGTGCAGCACTCCCTCAGTACTGACCCTCTGACAGTGCAGCACTCCCTCAGTACTGACCCCCTGACAGAGCAGCGCTCCCTCAGTACTGACCCTCTGACAGTGCAGCATTCCCTCAGTACAGACCCTCTGACAGTGCAGCACTCCCTCAGTACTGACCCTCTGACAGTGCAGCACTCCCTCAGTACTGACCCTCTGACAGTGCAGCACTCCCCCAGTACTGACCCTCTGACAGTGCAGCACTCCCCCAGTACTGACCCTCTGACAGTGCAGCACTCCCATCGTACTGACCCTCTGACAGTGCAGCGCTCCCTCAGTACTGACCCTCTGACAGTGCAGCAATCCCTCAGTACTGACCCTCGGACAGAGCAGCACTCCCTCAGTACTGACCCTCTGACAGTGCAGCACTCCCTCAGTTCTGACTCTCTGACAGTGCAGCACTCCCTCAGTACTGACCCTCTGACAGAGCAGCGCTCCCTCAGTACTGACCCTCTGACAGTGCAGCACTCCCTCAGTACTGACCCTCTGACAGAGCAGCGCTCCCTCAGTACTGACCCTCTGACAGTGCAGCACTCCCTCAGTACTGACCCTCTGACAGAGCAGCGCTCCCTCAGTACTGACCCTCTGACAGTGCAGCACTCCCTCAGTACTGACCCTCTGACAGTGCAGCACCCCCTCAGTACTGACCCTTTGACAATGCAGCACTCCCTCAGTACAGACCCTCTGACAGTGCAGCACTCCCTCAGTACTGACCCTCTGACTGTGCAGCACTCCCTCAGTACTGACCCTCTGACTGTGCAGCACTCCCTCAGTACTGACCCTCTGACAGTGCAGCGCTCCCTCAGTACTGACCCTCTGACTGTGCAGCACTCCCTCAGT
Organism: Scyliorhinus torazame; assembly: GCF_047496885.1. Lineage (NCBI taxonomy): Eukaryota > Metazoa > Chordata > Chondrichthyes > Carcharhiniformes > Scyliorhinidae > Scyliorhinus > Scyliorhinus torazame. The sequence goes on along the minus strand of NC_092710.1, from coordinate 77,475,567 downwards.
ACTGACCCTCTGACAGTGCAGCACTCCCTCAGTACTGACCCTCTGACTGTGCAGCGCTCCCTCAGTACTAACCCTCTGACAGTGCAGTACTCCCTCAGTACTGACCCTCTGACAGTACAGCACTCCCTCAGTACTGACGCTCTGACAGTGCAGCACTCCCTCAGTACTGACCCTCTGACAGTGCAGCACTCCCTCAGTACTGGCCCTCTGACAGTGCAGCACTCCCTCAGTACTGACGCTCTGACAGTGCAGCACTCCCTCAGTACTGACCCTCTGACTGTGCAGCACTCCCTCAGTACTGACCCTCTGACAGTGCAGCACTCCCTCAGTACTGACCCTCTGCCAGTGCAGCGCTCCCTCAGTACTGACCCTGTGACAGTGCAGCGCTCCCTCAGTACGAACCCTCTGACAGTGCAGTACTCCCTCAGTACTGACCCTCTGACAGTACAGCACTCCCTCAGTACTGGCCCTCTGACAGTGCAGCATTCCCTCAATACTGACCCTCTGACAGTGCAGCACTCCCTCAGTACTGACCCTCTGACAGTGCAGCACTCCCTCAGTACTGACCCTCTGACAGAGCAGCACTCACTCAGTACTGACCCCCTGACAGTGCAGCGCTCCCTCAGTACTGACCCTCTGACAGTGCAGCACTCCCTCAGTACTGACCCACTGACAGTGCAGCACTCCCTCAGTACTGACCCTCTGCCAGTGCAGCGCTCCCTCAGTACTGACCCCCTGACAGTGCAGCGCTCCCTCAGTACTGACCCTCTGACAGTGCAGCACACCCTCAGTACTGACCCTCTGACAGTGCAGCACTCCCTCAGCACTGACCCTCTGACAGTGCAGCACACCCTCAGTACTGACCCTCTGACAGTGCAGCGCTCCCTCAGTACTGACCCCCTGACAGTGCAGCGCTCCCTCAGTACTGACCCTCTGACTGTGCAGCACTCCCTCAGTACTGGCCCTCTGACAGTGCAGCACTCCCTCAGGACTGACCCTCTGACAGTGCAGCACTCCCTCAGTACTGACCCTCGGACAGTGCAGCGCTCCCTCAGTACTGACCCTCGGACAGAGCAGCACTCCCTCAGTACTGACCCTCTGACAGTGCAGCGCTCCCTCAGTACTGACCCTCTGACAGTGCAGCGCTCCCTCAGTACTGACCCTCTGACTGTGCAGCACTCCCTCAGTACTGACCCTCTGACTGTGCAGCACTCCCTCAGTACTGACCCTCTGACAGTGCAGCACTCCCTCAGTACTGACCCTCTGACAGTGCAGCACTCCCTCAGTACTGACCCTCTGACAGTGCAGCACTCCCTCAATACTGACCCTCTGACAGTGCAACACTCCCTCAGTAATGACCCTCTGACAGTGCAGCACTCCCTCACTACTGACCCTCGGACAGAGCAGCACTCCCTCAGTACTGACCCTCTGACAGTGCAGCACTCCCTCAGTACTGACCCTCTGACAGTGCAGCACTCCCTCAGTACTGGCCCTCTGACAGTGCAGCACTCCCTCAGTACTGACCCCCTGACAGTGCAGCACTCCCTCAGTACTGACCCTCGGACAGTGCAGCGCTCCCTCAGTACTGACCCTCGGACAGAGCAGCGCTCCCTCAGTACTGACCCTCTGACAGTGCAGCGCTCCCTCAGTACTGACCCTCTGACAGTGCAGCGCTCCCTCAGTACTGACCCTCTGACTGTGCAGCACTCCCTCAGTACTGACCCTCTGACTGTGCAGCACTCCCTCAGTACTGACCCTCTGACAGTGCAGCACTCCCTCAGTACTGACCCTCTGACAGTGCAGCACTCCCTCAGTACTGACCCTCTGACTGTGCAGCACTCCCTCAGTACTGACCCTCTGACAGTGCAGCACTCCCTCAGTACTGACCCTCTGACAGTGCAGCACTCCCTCAGTACTGACCCTCTGACAATACTGACCCTCTGACAGTGCAGCACTCCCTCAGTAATGACCCTCTGACAGTGCAGCACTCCCTCAGTACTGACCCTCTGACAGTGCAGCACTCCCTCAGTAATGACCCTCTGACAGTGCAGCACTCCCTCAGTACTGACCCTCGGACAGAGCAGCACTCCCTCAGTACTGACCCTCTGACAGTGCAGCACTCCCTCAGTACTGACCCTCTGACAGTGCAGCACTCCCTCAGTACTGACCCTCTGACAGTGCAGCACTCCCTCAGTACTGACCCTCTGACAGTGCAGCACTCCCTCAGTACTGACCCTCGGACAGAGCAGCACTCCCTCAGTACTGACCCTCTGACAGTGCAGCACTCCCTCAGTACTGACCCTCTGACAGTGCAGCACTCCCTCAGTACTGACCCTCTGACAGTGCAGCACTCCCTCAGTACTGACCCTCTGACAGTGCAGCACTCCCTCAGCACTGACCCTCTGACAGTGCAGCAATCCCTCAGTCCTGACCCTCGGACAGAGCAGCACTCCCTCAGTACTGACCCTCTGACAGTGCAGCACTCCCTCAGTACTGACCCTCTGACAGTGCAGCACTCCCTCAGTACTGACCCTCTGACAGTGCAGCACTCCCTCAGTACTGACCCTCTGACAGTGCAGCACTCCCTCAGTACTGACCCTCTGACAGTGCAGCGCTCCCTCAGTACTGACCCGCTGACAGTGCAGCACTCCCTCAGTACTGACCCTCTGACAGAGCAGCGCTCCCTCAGTACTGACCCTCTGACAGTGCAGCACTCCCTCAGAACTGACCCTCTGACAGTGCAGCGCTCCCTCAGTACTGACCCTCTGACAGAGCAGCGCTACCTCAGTACTGACCCTCTGACAGAGCAGCGCTCCCTCAGTACTGACCCTCTGACAGTGCAGCACTCCCTCAGTACTGACCCTCTGACAGTGCAGCACTCCCTCAGTACTGACCCTCTGACAGAGCAGCACTCACTCAGTACTGACCCACTGACAGTGCAGCACTCCCTCAGTACTGACCCTCTGCCAGTGCAGCGCTCCCTCAGTACTGAGCCCCTGACAGTGCAGCGCTCCCTCAGTACTGACCCTCTGACAGTGCAGCACACCCTCAGTACTGACCCTCTGACAGTGCAGCACACCCTCAGTACTGACCCTCTGACAGTGCAGCTCTCCCTCAGCACTGACCCTCTGACAGTGCAGCACACCCTCAGTACTGACCCTCTGACAGTGCAGCGCTCCCTCAGTACTGACCCCCTGACAGTGCAGCGCTCCCTCAGTACTGACCCTCTGACTGTGCAGCACTCCCTCAGTACTGGCCCTCTGACAGTGCAGCACTCCCTCAGTACTGACCCTCTGACAGTGCAGCACTTCCTCAGTACTGACCCTCGGACAGAGCAGCACTCTCTCAGTACTGACCCTCTGACAGTGCAGCGCTCCCTCAGTACTGACCCTCTGACAGTGCAGCGCTCCCTCAGTACTGACCCTCTGACTGTGCAGCACTCCCTCAGTACTGACCCTCTGACTGTGCAGCACTCCCTCAGTACTGACCCTCTGACAGTGCAGCACTCCCTCAGTACTGACCCTCTGACAGTGCAGCACTCCCTCAGTACTGACCCTCTGACAGTGCAGCACTCCCTCAATACTGACCCTCTGACAGTGCAGCACTCCCTCAGTAATGACCCTCTGACAGTGCAGCACTCCCTCAGTACTGACCCTCGGGCAGAGCAGCACTCCCTCAGTACTGACCCTCTGACAGTGCAGCAACCCCTCAGTACTGACCCTCTGACAGTGCAGCACTCTCTCAGTACTGACCCTCTGACAGTGCAGCACTCCCTCAGTACTGACCCTCTGACAGTGCAGCACTCCCTCAGTACTGACCCTCGGACAGAGCAGCACTCCCTCAGTACTGACCCTCTGACAGTGCAGCACTCCCTCAGTACTGACCCTCTGACAGTGCAGCACTCCCTCAGTACTGACCCTCTGACAGTGCAGCACTCCCTCAGCACTGACCCTCTGACAGTGCAGCAATCCCTCAGTACTGACCCTCGGACAGAGCAGCACTCCCTCAGTACTGACCCTCTGACAGTGCAGCACTCCCTCAGTACTGACCCTCTGACAGTGCAGCACTCCCTCAGTACTGACCCTCTGACAGTGCAGCACTCCCTCAGTACTGACCCTCTGACAGTGCAGCACTCCCTCAGTACTGACCCTTTGACAGTGCAGCACTCCCTCAGTACTGACCCTCTGACAGTGCAGCACTCCCTCAGTACTGACCCTCTGACAGAGCAGCGCTCCCTCAGTACTGACCCTCTGACAGTGCAGCACTCCCTCAGAACTGACCCTCTGACAGTGCAGCGCTCCCTCAGTACTGACCCTCTGACAGAGCAGCGCTACCTCAGTACTGACCCTCTGACAGAGCAGCGCTCCCTCAGTACTGACCCTCTGACAGTGCAGCGCTCTCTCAGTACTGATCCTCTGACTGTGCAGCACTCCCTCAGTACTGACCCTCTGACTGTGCAGCGCTCCCTCAGTACTAACCCTCTGACAGTGCAGTACTCCCTCAGTACTGACCCTCTGACAGTACAGCAGTACTGACCCTCTGACAGT